>NC_046339.1:6965804-7265804 GCF_000738735.6 Corvus cornix cornix | reverse complement strand
CGAAAATATTTTTTTTTTGTGCTAACAGGAAGACTGCACACAACCTATAAAAATCAATAGGAAAAAATTTCAGCCTGTTTTTAAAGGTACCGCTAAGTCAAGTGCTGCTCTTACAGAGTGACCCCCCCACCTCACACACCCTCATTCTCCTCGATCGTGTCCTCGATCGGCCCGTTGGGTTTCCACGAGTGCGCGAACAGCAGATCCGCCTTCTTGGCGATGAAGCGCTTTATCTCGGTGTCGATGCTCGCCCTCTCTTTCCTGGGGGAAGGAGAACGCGGTGAGTCGCGCCCCGCGGCCCCTCACGGCCCGCCCGGCCGCTGCCCCGGCGCCCCTCACCAGGCGGCCGGCGGGGCCCCGCGGGGCGGCTCCGGGGCGGCCCCGGGAGGCGGCAGCAGCCCGCGGAAGTCGGGGTTGTCGTGCTGCTCGGCGCGGAGCAGCGACAGCAGCGCGGGGCCGTGGTGGCTCAGCGCCTGTCGGAGCAGCTCCCGATCCATCCCAGCGCCAACGCCGCCGCCTCGCCCGGAACGGGAAACCGCCGCTCGGGCAACGGCACAGGGCGGGACCCGGCGGCCGCAGCGCCCCCGGCGGGCGGGAGGACTGCGCTGAGCGACGGCGGCGCTGCCCGCCCTATTCGCGGGCCCGTCTCTAGTTGATAAACAGAGACTAATTAAAGAGAGCGTAATTAAGACACACAGCGCAAATTACACAGATTTTCCCCACGGGAATCGTGCCCGGCTTGGCAGCGGCGGCCCGTGCCCGCGGCAGTGCTGCCGGGAGAGGGCGCTGCGGCCCCGCGGGCCCCAGCCCGGAGCGCACAGCGCGGGGGCCGAACCCGGGGTGTCACGGGCCCGGTAGCGCCGCCTCAGCCGGCGTCGCTCGAGGAGGCGCAGCCGCGGCACCGCCGCGTTCTCCGGGCGCTGCCTGGAGCTTGTTCGCTTCCGAGGGAGTGACCTGGAACAGCACGGGCGGCTCTCGGTCGGGGCTCGGCCAGCGCTGCTGTGTCGGCATCGAGTTACGGCAGTCGGGTGCAAAGAAGGGCAACGGAGCTGGGGAGGGGGCTGGACACAAGTCCAGTGAGGAGCGGCTGCGGGAGCTGGGAGGGCTCAGCCTGGGGAAAACGAGGCTCAGGGGGGGACCTTATCGCTCTCTGCAACTCCCTGACAGGAGAGTGCAGCCGGGTGGGGTCAGGCTCTGCTCCCAGGGAGCCAGCGACAGGACCAGAGGGAACGGCCTCGAGCTGCTCCGCGGGAGGTTTAGGTTGGACATTTGGAAGAGTTTCTTCAGAGAAAGGGTGATTAGACATTGGAATGGGCTGTCCAGGGAGGTGGTGGAGCCGCCGTTCCTGGAGGTGTTTACCGAAAGATTGGATGTGCCGCTTGGTTCCATGCTCTAACTTACAAGGTGGTGTTGGGTCACGGGTTGGACTCGATAATCTCGGAAATCTTTTCCAACCCAGTTGGTTCCGTGATTCTGTGAATAAAGGAGAATGCGTGAGCCAGCAGAGCGGTGCAGGGCTGGGGCTCAGCTCCGCAGCGTTCCTAATCCCGATTTCTTGTCCCTAGGATAGGCTCCCCTCGGCACTTCCCACAGGTGACCCAGTGTGACACAGTGTGCGGGCAGAGATGTCCTGGATTTACTGAAACAGGGAACACAGGCGATTCCCTCGCGAGAAGGCGATGGGCTGAGGGCACAGCCAAGCTACTGCTACAGGCCTGGCGCCGGGCTCGGCTGCCCTGCTCTCCAGAGCTAACTTTAGATGCTAAAAACACACTTCATTCAGGAGGCTCTTCATGCTAATCACCTCTCCAGCTAATGGAGAAAGGTGCTTAAAACCAGCTGGAAATAATCCAAGCCTATTAGAAAGATCACAGTTTTTCAGCTCCCAAGAATAATTTGTCCCTGGCATCGAATTTAATAATTAATTTTAAAAGGTGGGTGGGGGAGAAAATCCCACTGCAAACAGCATAATGTCACTTCTCCCCTCAGTAACATGCTGAAGAAAAAATAGCAATCTGGCTGTCAGCAGATCAGGGACACTGACTCCTCTAGGAAGCAGCGTGACTGAGAGGGCAAGGATCATATCAAAGACTCTGGTCTCAGAAGCTCAGTTCAAAGCCAGTAGGGATATCACTGGTTTAGCAGACTTGGGGAAGACACTGGAAGGGCAAATTTATATTTCAGTTTCATTTCATGTCCCCCTGTTTTAATACAGAAGAAGATAAAGGAGGCACAACACTTACTATGTACCAAACAGCTGCCAGGATTTTGATTGAAAGTCTGCCTCATCTGTATGAGACCAGGTGTGCTCTTAGATTGCTGGTTACCATGGTGGGAAAACACTGTTAACACCAAATGGAAATTTCTAGACATTAAGACTAATTAGACATAGGTTGACATGGGAAGGTTAATGCACCTGCACGGATCCAGTGCAGACAGGAGCCTTTCCTGGGTGAATCATATGGCAAGTGCAGTGTCCCAAGCTGTGTGGCACAACTGCGTATAGAGGCAGTTTTATTTGAGGGAATGGTATTTTGAGTAAGAGTTAATTGGCGTTGCTTAGCAAATATAAGAGCTAGCAATAAAAAAAATATTAATAAAAAAAAGTAGTTTGAAGCATGGACTCTGCTTGAGTAAGCATTTCTCCAGTCTCATGTGCAGATACACACAGACAGTGTGCAAGAAATTAGACATTATGAATAAAGACTTTCGGTGTGTTACAACTTCCTATGTTACAACTTCTGGACTTACAACACCAGCAAAAATCACCGTCAAAGCAGAAACACCTACAACAGCAGATTCTTCTTACAGACATTTTCTCCTTTGTATAGAATCAATTGCATTTTAGGAAATTCAGTAATTTATAACACATTAATACACAGAAGGTAGATTACTTGTCCCTGAACATGAGGGCTAATTTCATATTTAAAGTGATCCATTCTTAAACTGGGCCCAACACATTCTGAAATTATCTTAAGCAAACTAAGTTACCCCAAAGAATTCCATCTTCAGAAACAGCTTTACCTGAGCAGAGTATGTAAGCATGAACTTGTAATTTTTGTTCCTATTTTTCAGGTTATAGTAATGAACTGAGAAACAATGTAAGAGACTGTGACATATTGTACATTGTTCCACCTCACCCAGGGCACAAACAAGCTTTTGCATGCTTTTCTCTCCCAGGTTACTTCCTGGATATTCAATGTGACTTTAAAAATACCTCCGTGTCTTTTCAGTGGTGGGAGTTTTCTGCTTTTCTTTTCATTCTTTGCTTGCTTTATTTCAGTTACCCAATAGGAAATGCTTTTGATAAAATGGTAAAGCAGCTGCCACAGTTCAGGCAGGAATAATGATAAATGGAAGAATATGGAATAAATCCAGGGCTATATATACTGCTCAGGAGATGCCAGGTCTGAGGAGGGGGCATGCTCCATACGCTGTTAATCCTCTGTTCCGTTGATTTAGGAACTGTCTGGATGAGTAGTGCTGATCCCATCTGCTTAAGTAAAAGAAGAGGGTGGGCAGGAGTGTCCTGATTCTGCAGGAGAAAGCGATACAAGTCAACATCTCACCCTGCTGGAGGAGAAACACTCCAGATACTTTGAAACCAGACTTGTCTGAGCACGCTCGATGTAGATCTTCTGACAGTTCAGTGCATCCCAAAACTCCTAAAATTTTGTGCAGCTCACAAAATCCATCATTCAGCCTTTAACTCCCACAATAAAAAGATGATGAATTTACACCATGTCGGCTTTGAACCCAGAGTCAAACTCGCAGTGCTATTGCCCCTGAACAACCCAAACACTGATAGGCATGGTAGAATTTCAAAGCGGGTAAGTGAAATACTAAGCAGATTTTCATTCAAATCCAGTGAGCACAGCTTGAATGCAACAAGGTCAAGCTGCTCCTCAAATGTTTCCAAGTGTCCAATATCGCTGGTGAAGCTTACAAGAAAATCTCATGCAGGAAAGGATTTTGTGCTCAGAGCCACATTTTATCACTGATAAAAAGATTAGATTCTTCAAGATCATACATGTCAGATTATTATTCTCTGTAAATTTTGGGCACATCTGAAGAAAAATTTTAGCCTGTTGCAAACTGGAGCGAAATATTCAACTAAATATGTCCTTTCGGCTAAGAATGAGGAAGCTCATAGTAGTAATGAGAATGAATATGAAGAGTTGTACTTCCAGCTGTGTTAGATTTATGGAAAATTCTGCCAAAAGCAGTCCTGCTGCCTAGACTTGCTAATTTATGAAGCAGCAAAGAGACTGTCCAATATCCAAGATATTATTTTAGCTCAAGACTGATGAAGTGACCTTCAGCACAGAATAACTGCTAGCCAGTTAATAGCCCTACTGTGAGGAAAACACAATGTCTGCAGGTATAATCACCAAATATGATGGAGGAAGTGTGAAGACAACCCCAAACTCAGAGTGATGGAGCAACCCAAACCATGCCCATTCAAACATTTCCCTTTGTAACAAGTGCATTGTTCAGTCCAGCTTTGGCACAGTCTGTAAGAGAGTACGGTTTCAGTGATGTAGACTTATCTGGAGTGTGCTCAGGACCTGTTTTTGGTGTCAAGGACCTTCTCAGATTTCTAGAAACACATAGACAAAGAATAGTCAGTTGCATGTTATAAATATGCGAAGACAGACTGCAGGAACCGCCTGGGCTCTGAATCGACACTTAGACACTGCTGGAGTACAATGAGAATAATGGTGAAGAAATGTCAATGGAGACCCCCCTCTGAGTCCTGTGGATTTCTGTCAGGCTGCAGGCAGTGGCACTGCTGAGCCTTTGTATGCTGTGAGTTCAGCTTGTGCACCCAGTGCAGCGTTTTGTGCCTGCAGAGTAGTGAAAAGTGCATAAAGGTTTCAGGTGAAACTGAAAAGGTTACTGGAGAGAACATTGCCCTTGACATTTTTTTACCCTAAATCTGAAAACCAGGTTGTGGTGAATGAAAGTTTGCTTATTTGGCAGGAGCCCCAGTCAGGCAACTTAGCAGCAATCATGACACAGACGATATGTACACACCCACCTGTACAGTTTGCAATACATCCAGAAATCCTGCCTGCAGAGCAAATTCCTGTGATACATGAGGGCTCAGCAGCAGCCATGCTGAGCAGACAGGGTTTTGTGAGGTTTTCATGGATTTTCCAGCTTCTAACACTCCACAGACTGGCATTATCTCCCTCTTTACAGCAAGGGAGAGTCATCCTGGACTTCAAGTTTTAGAGTGATTGCACCTTAAAGCAGCATCAAAACTTTACAGTCAGCAGAGTAGATCACATCCTTAGAGCCCAAAATTACACTTCCACGGTGTAGCAAAATACAATGTGAATATTTGGCCTCAAGGCTGCATGTACTAGAAGGACATCTTTAGGCATGCAACTTCTCTTTGTTATTAAGTCTCTTGTTTGTAATAGAGGAGTATTCACGTTTTCATTATAAAATTATTTTTCCAGCAATTTGCATCTTTATAACTGTCATAGAACATGTATGAACTTTCAAAAGTTGTTCAAAGAAGTCTCTAAAAATATTTTGAATATCTAAACCAGTTGGAGATCTTCTATTTCTGGTAAAACAACCCACTTACTTATGTATCTCGTGGTCAGTTTCTCTAACATTCTATTTGTGCAACATGTGCAATAAATACTGCCTAAAGAGCAATGTACAAAAATCAGAAGTTGTTTTCTCAATTGCTTGCAATGAACCAGGCATGTAACCATTGTCACAAACTAATTAGCAGCCTCTTTATTTCTTTTAAATTTGTCACTATTTAAACTACACTAAAACTAAAATCTTGAAACTGTTTTAATTAACTTATGAAGAGCTAAACAGTTGGCAATACAAATTCACACTACAGATTAATGATCTTTGCTTTTGCTCCCATTTAATGCATGAGCATGCCTTGAAAACAAATAAAATGTACCAAAATTATTTTTGTCTTTAGCAGGTGAAACTCTCATTAAAAATGATAAGCTGAATTGGTGTGATATGATTTCCAATTAATTTTTATCTCAATAAGAATTGTTTGGAAATACAGTGATTAAGAAATACTTTTAGAAACAGAAAGAGAATTTAATTACAGAATTATCTGGTTGATATAATTCCAGTAAGTAACAGCCATAAGTAGATATTCATTAGTCTCTCAACAGATCAGGTTTGTTTTTCCTACCAACCAAAAGCAGAGGCCAGATGGAACAGTGAAATGCCAAACTGATGTATGTATATGATATTTATTTGTTCAAATATTTGGTGAATTCCTCACAGTGTTAAATCCAGAAAGCTGGAATGACTTGTAAGTAAATTAATGAGCCATGAAAAAAAAAATTATATCTGCTCTGAACTTAATAATTATCTTTAGGTTTGTAATTTATTGATAGATGTTTCCATTTTCTGTCATAAAACTTTTAAAATCTGTAAGTAAAACCTGTTGCCTGGTGTTCCAGTCTGCCTTTTGGCTCAGTGAAGAAATTACAAAGGCTGAGACAAAAACAGCTGTTACTGGTTTTAATGGGCAGTTTTGTGCCTCTGAGAGATTTTGGATGGAGACTTTGTGGATTTCCACTGACTTCAGCAGGTTTCAGGTCAAGCATGGAAGGCAGGAATTGGTTAATTAAACTTTCTTTGCTTGCCCTGCTGTCTATAATTATGATTTAATCCAAACACATCAATACATTCAAGTGTCAAAGTCCAGACATGGTTTGACTGGGGCTTCTGGAATATAAGAAATATGCAGCTGTTGATTTCCTCTTGATTCTTGTCTTATTAAGGCAGTTGAACAAAATACATAATCACAGGGAATAGAGGTTCTGAAACAGATTAAAATCTAAAGCAGAAACAGGAGGAGGGAGCCTGAAATGTGAAAAAAAACCCAACTTCTGTGAAATAAAGATATTTATATGTGCAGGTAAAGGCCATGACTTAGAGCAGAAGGGACCCCTGCCAAAAGTACAGCAACTGCTCTCTTACAAAAATACCCAAATCAAACCAAAAACCCCAACCTCCAATACTGTGTCCCAAATCAAGCACAGAGACAACCTGAAATGCAAGGCATGCATTCCATGCATCTCTCTTTTGTAGCACATTTTATGACACTGATACCAAATTCTGTTTTTTAAGATATTGGCAGCTAAAGTCAAAGAATGTACCTAAGAAGGTGTCAAAAACCCATAACTTAGGCATCTGAATACCTTTGTGATTCTGGCCTAAGAATGGATGATAATTAGTATACCACAAATTAAGTTCTTACATATGCAAATGAAATTTTTTGCTATCACAACTAATTACAGCTGTAGCTCTGTGCTGAGTTGATTGGGAGTGAGAAATAAACATACAAATCTAAACCACTGGTGTTTAATACTCCCCTCTTGTAATTGTGATGTTCTGATCCTCCTACAACTGGCAAATATATACATGAGAGACTGTGTGTATGAGCGTAGGAGAACAGTAAGTGGGAGAAAGAAATCCAGATTTTTCCATCTGTACAAAATGTCAGCGTACTGCCTATAAAAAGGCATCAACAAAATCCTTATAGGCACAATTCAGGCTACTTGAGTTCTAATCTGTATCTTCACTGACAGAGAGGGTTAATCAAAGCTCCAATACAGTGTTTCCTTAGTTGAGAAGCTGGAAGGAAATTATGTAGCACTTTCAGAAATGCTGTAAGGCCTGTGTAGTGCCAGATACTGTATGTGCAATTGAAAGTTTAAATAGAAGGTTAATAGCCCAGGAAAAGGTTGGTCCTGAAAAGTAACAGTCAAGCTGATGTGGTTGAACTGCCTGTTTTCCCCCCTGCTGCCAGAATGTGCCTTTGAGAAATTTTAGTGGCAGCCAGGAAAACAGATTATTGTCAGGTCCTCCAATGCAGCCTGCTATTTTTTTTGTCTTTCACATCTCTAACCTGGTTTCTAATCTCATCATGCAAATTTAGCGCTTCACTTCTTTAAAGCTGGAAAAGCCCGCCTTGTGTTAGGAGTGATCACAAAGTACATCTGAAAAATATGAAGTACAGTTTTTCTTCAAAATTGATAAATTTAAATAATGTTCAGCATCCAAAGAGAGTTCTGGCTCCTGCAATCCAGAAGAGGTTTGGAAATTTCAAACGGGAGAAGTGGTTTTCCCCAGACTGTGAGGGTTATTTTGGCATTGGGTGCCAAGATAAAAGGAAAAGCCTTCCCTACACAGAGCTAGAAGTGCCTTCTTGTATGGATAATTTACAGGGTCAGGTGGTGAGAAGCTATAGAGAGTCTTTGACAAATCAGTTGTGGCAAAGTGCTCTACCAGCAGCACATAAAGGGAGGAGACATGACAGGGAAAGGATAGGGGAAAGTAGATTAGAATACACAATATTTCCAGTAAGACCAAATGAAGGTATCAAAATATACGAAGGGCTACTGTGGAACTCTAAGATATAATGGCAGGCTCTGAGCAATAGTTCCTGCTGGTTTCTAAAATGGCCCATAAACCTCTGTATTCAACTTCAGAAATTGCACCTCACACAGCTGGGAGATGAAACTGTCATTTTGGTCTCTAATAGCAGTGTTAGCTATTAGAGATCGCAGCAGCCTGGATATACAAATCCTTTTTTTACCCCCAAAGAAAACATATTATTGCTTTGATCACAGAGAAGAAAAATATATTGTAAAGTAAGATAAGAGTACAAGAGCTGCTTAGCTTCGCTGATACCAGAATGGAAATGCAGACACTTTTTTTTTTTGTAATTGGAAATAGTGCAGACACTGTTTTGTAACAAGAAAAAAGGAAAATCATTATTAGCAAAAATCTGTAGATTCTTTAGGCGGAAAAATATACAGCATAAATTGTTTACATTTTCGGTAGGGAGCGTCCCTCGGTGCATCAAGCTGTCACACAGCTTAGCAGCATGAGACATCTTAGTGATTAAATGCTGGCTCCCTGGAAAAACCCAAAAAACAAAACAAATGAATTTTTCAGTGGAGAAAGCCACTGTTCTCTTGTACAGTGGCTCTCACAGCTGAAAAGAGGCAGCAGCAGGGTGGTAGAAATCAAAGTCTCTCAGCAGGTGAACTGTAGTTTGAATGTACCACTTTGCAGGGTATCTTTATCTGCCTTTGGTCTCACTCCTCTGTTGGGGTAAAATACACTATTACTTACAAGTTTGATTTCAGCTGTTGGCTATGCAACATGATGGAGCTTGGAAAGCAATTATTACAGCCCTTCACTTATTTTACTTGGAAGACCCAAACCAAGCAGAGTTAACCCAGTTACTCAGATGCATGAAATCAGAACAGTGACAAAGCAAGAGTAGCAAAGGCCACCTGCGTGTGGAAGAGAAGGTGAGCCAGATGGTGGGCAAAACAGGAGTGCCGGGGTCAGGGCTGGGGACAATGATCAGGGTCAGACACAGCCCAGTGGTTGCCCAGTGGCCCCTCAGTGATGACACAGCTCCAGCTGAACAGCCAGCCCATGGGTTTGGGTCTAGGATCAAGCTGGAGGCCAGAGCTCAGTGGAGACACAACTGCAACAGGGCTGAAGAATAATGTGGGGAAAGTTATAATAAACCCTCAACTTAACAGGGTAAGCAGGGGCAGGCCCTCACTTCTAGTTCTCTTCATAGCAGTTCTTTGCAGTGAAGAAGCTGATCTTGAGCTCAGCCCACTAAACCCCTTAACTCATCCAACTAAACTCCATAAGGACATGTACTCAAGGCCCTGGCATAAACTCAGGCTTAGCTCTTTGGCCAGAGCAAAAGCACTTGTAGCAGATGGTACAGGTCCATTTCGTCATGCAGGTGCTTGTATGTGACTCATCAGGAGTCTGAAAAGCAGAATTATCTGTATTTCTTGCAAATTTCACACTCTGTTATGCCCCAGCTGTTCACTGTCCCACCCATACGTTACCACATGAAAAGTCAGCTTAGGCTTACTTCAACTGGTATAAAATCAGTATTTTTTTATGGGTGACTTAGTAATGTTTACCCACTTCTGTTTTCTTTATGCTGTTTGCAGTTCCAAATGGGTCCCATTCAGCAGCTGATCATGAAAAATACTCTCCTTAGGTCAAAGAAAGCAATGAGCAGTCCAGCACTGTCACATGGGGCTGATGAAATGCGTGAGTTGACACTTGACAGGACAGCGATTATCCCAGAGTTTAATAACATGTTAATCATCTTAAGAGTCATTATTTGCTCCCAGGCACATACTGTACTCCCACAGTGACATTAAAAAAATCCCCAACAAAACAAACCAGAGGATATTTTTACAGGGCAAAACACACTGGAAAACTAAAAAGATGCTGTCTATGAAAACAGTCTCTTCAACTGTCTAGAACACAAAAACACCAGAACAGTGATTCTCTTTTGCACTGCTCTGTGCTGCTCACCCCAAATGATTTTGGATATAATTGCATAGACTTTTATTTACTACATTTAATAATAATGTGAATGTGAACATGCAGTGTAGTCTTGGCATATGAACACAAACAGCAAACACTTCCTCCCACACCTTATGTTTCTTATTAGGTTGCAAAGGTTCCTGTGGGAAATCTGTGTTTGATTCATCTTTAGGTGACACACCTAACTGTGTCTTCCGACAGAGTTGTCAGTGCCAGGTGCAGCAGTGGCTTTAATACTTTTTATCTGCTTTATCTGTGATTTGAGGTCACAACTACTTTCACATATGATACCAAACAATCTGGAGGCTTTTAATTTTATCTGAACCTGCCTGAACTAGAGGTGGGATATGATACCACGGGAGGTTGCAACGGACAGTAAATGTTTGATTTGGGCATTTTCAGTCTAAGAATATTCCTTAAAAGAGTGTTCAAGTTAGACAGACCCATCTAGCCCACAGAGAGACTGCTCCTTCCCAAGGAACTCACTGATCCTATTTGGTGAAGATGGTCCCACTGGCACAGTATGGCAAAAGAGGAATGAGACAGTGACAGTCAGAAGCTTTGTCTGAAGCCCAGGCAAAGACAGTGAGACACTTAGTGCTCCCATGAAGAAAATCCCTGAGGACCAGAACAGAAAGTCATTGAGTTATCAAAAAGTCAATCCAGAAGGAAAGCCACAATCTGCAAACTCACCAACAGGAAAGACAGACATTATTTTTCAAATCTCATTTCACTTTGGAGTTATTATAGATAGGGAAGTTAACTACTATAGATCCTATTCTAATACAAATGACTTATGAATTTCAAAGCCTTTGGGGGATACTCCCTCAGCGTAGATCTATACAGACTCATCTGGGAGATAGGACTGGTCCCAGGCCCTGTCATGGGTCTGAACTGCATTTGTTTGGAGTTTATTTGGAGTTTATTTTCCCCCAGCCAAGCATTAACAGCCAGCCCAGTCCTTGCTGCTGCCTCATAAGGCACTTACACAACGCAGATTAATGGGAATTGGTGAGAAGGTCATGTCCTGATACTAATGGAAATGAATATCTTTATTCAAGACTTCGTCCAAGTCTTCAAGCAATGAGGTTCAAATAGTTCCCTGGGAGATTTTTACAAGTTCATTTCTGTATCAGGGTTTTTATCATAGTATTCAGCTTAAATTTTAATTTCTTCCTTCTTTCTGCCTTAGAACATTCTAAAGAATTCCTCTCCTTTCTTGCTGCTTTCCCATTTGTAGACTGCTGGCAAGTTCTTTGCTTTCAACCACTTAACCTTCTTTTCACCAGCCTATAAATATTGATCCATTCCAACCTTTCTTTCTGTCTATACAAAAATCCCTCTGTAGTTATTTCTGCCCTACGCTGAATGTTTGTTGCAATGAGCTACCTAGAAACCCATGTATTCTTCTGCCAGTTATATGGAGATGAACAATGCCTCCTTATTCATGCTGCATGAGCACAGGCATTCCAACAATTTCTCAGTCCTTCATGTTACTCCTTCCCAGATTTGTCCATCACAGTGAGTATGTACAACATGAACTCTTTTCCTTGAGATTAACTGGCATTTTATCTGGTTGAATTCAATTTTTTTTGCATTTCATCAAGATTCTGAGACCTCCAAGGAGCAGACTATTTGCTTCCCAGTTTCTTTCTGTACTTTTTCCGTAACTCATCCAGAGTGCATCCAAAGCACATGCGGGAGGTTTCATTAACATGGGATTTATGTCTTTGTTCTTAGTGACTGTATTTTCCCAGGAGCTACAAGTGATCTCTGCTGTACAATTAATCACCTTATTCTAACCCAGCATTCGTCCATTTACCAAACTGCATCTTGATGTTACTCTTGACTCACCATTAGCTTCAGGAAACAAACAACTGTTTGGCTACATTAAAAGGTATCATAGCAGTTGAATCTTATTTCAGGAATGGAAACATCTGCAATTTTGGTGTATATATGAGCAGATATATTTATGAAAATGAGTATGATTCACTGCACAGATGAAAATTTTATATTTCATAGTCATCATTTCATAGTTCATATTTCAATCAGATTTTAGTAATGGAGTATTGCTTGCAGCAATAGGTCTGGCAAGCTTGCAGCTGTAGTCATTGCTATAATACATTGTGAAGCCATAGTATAAATTGCCCTGGATGATGACCTGAAATCAAGAATTTAAAATTCAAAATGGGAATTAAAAATAGAGGAAAATATTTTAGAGGGAATTTTTTTTTGAGCTCAGTTCAACTTAAAATGCAAATTCCTAATAATGGAATCTGTCTCAGTAGTCATAAACTACTTGTACTTAATATCTACATACAAAAAGAAGCCTGAAAATCTGTTTGAGGGATTATTCTTAGATGAGTTGTCTGTTGAGAAGAAATTTTCCTTCTGTATTCCCACCAGAGCAAATGAGATGCCACTGAGCTTTGGAAACGGTGCCCATAGCCACCTGCATCTATGTGGCCTTAGTCTAGTCCATCCTTGGATTTAGACAAAAAAAGGATCCATGTAGCAAAATCTCACTGTTTAGATCTTACAGCACCTGCTAAAAACATCTGATTATTGCTATTTAGCTAGAATCTTCTCTCTTCATTCTTGTGTGTTTCCTCAAACTCGTCCTCACAAAAGGTCACGGAATAGAAGAAAGTCCTCTCTTTTTGTGAACCTGGTATAATCCTATCGATTTACCTTGTGTTCAACCCAGTTAATTTCAATTTACCCTTTTGTGATTTGTTTCCCTCAAAGGTAATAAACCTATGCTAACCATTTTACTCCCAGCTATTATTTGTTTTGTCAAACACCAGGGGAGAAAAAGGAATGGTGATCTCCTGTGCTGTGCCTCAAGGCAATGCAGCACAGAAATCCCAGCCCACAGCTTACACAGAGCTGGGGCAATGCAGCTGCTCCTGGGATGTGACCACACTGTGTGACACCTGTGGTTGGTTCCTGTCACCCAGTTCCCTGGGAACTCCTGCCCTATGGCTCCATATGGGCTGTAGCATAATTTAGGATCCTCCCATCAATACACAGTCTGATCTATGATATATCTTTCAGTTTTGATATGGCTTTTACACAGAAATCCTGCAGGCAGCTCTCCCTGGCAGCTGGTGCTCTGTGAGGAGAACCCATCACTGTGACCAGCATTGGACACTCAGTGCACACTGCACCGAGACGGACGGATCTGGCACTGGTGAGGTGCCAAATCTGAGGTAATGAAGAACACCAGCTTCCCAAGCAGACTCATTAGTTCAGGAACATTGTGTTAGAGAAGTTTCACTGCTCTCCATTTCTTAGTGTGGCTTAGATGTGCCCCTCGTGACACCTGAGCATGAGAAGTTCCTTCCCGGCTGGGACTCTCTTCTGTGGCCGATGTAACAACAGAACCTGTGGACTTCACCACACACAAGACATAAGAAATCAGGAGAGATTAGGATATATGATAATGTAATCTGTAAGCCCCTGGATCAAGGATATGTTGAAGTGATGTTGAACAGGGATGCATTGTTAAGGAATGGCCTCTGCATTCTCTTGTCATCTTTCTCTGGATGTATTTTGAAGTGTTCTCCTCAAAACATGCTGAAATCCCCATGGATTCCAAAAGCTACATAACTGTCCACAACTCTTCTGATAATACTGATGTAGGAAGGTCAGAATGTGATGACAGCAAACAATACTGAAGTCATAGCACTTGGGGCAGCAGTGAATTTAGCCCAAATGCATTATCTCACTATTATATTTATTTATATCTCACTATTATATTTTATACTGAAACTGTACCCATGACTAATGAGGTATAATTTGGTGTTCCTTTGTGTATAAACTGAATGTTCTCTCTAAAACCCAGTTGCAGTGGCTACCTGTATCAGTGATAACTTTTTCAGCCAGCAGCCATTTCAGGTCATTGCTGAGTTTGAGGCCTGTGGCTTAGAGCAAAAGAATCATTTGAGAAAAGCTAATCTCAGGAGTCTGGTATTAGGTGGCAAAGTAGGGCTGAAATGTATCACACTGTGGCCTCCACATTACCCCTATTTCAGATCAGGCAAACACTTTTCCAAGGAAAAAACATAACTAGATCCAGTACCCGTATCATTTCACTTAGATCTGTAGCAAACAGCCCAATATATGATTGTTGACCAACTCAAAAATAGCTTCAGCTACAAGTAATAAGAAACAGGTTAGAGCAGGGCATAGAGCCTGGAGATTTTACCAGGCAGCAGATCAAACAGCTGAACTCTTGACAGACTCTGCTGCTTCCCTTTGCCTGCTGTTTCCTGGAACAGCAAATTCAGGAGCCATTTGTGAGTTGCTGGCCAGTTCACCCTCACAAATCATTAATGTCACATCTGAACTTTCAAATGTCACAATGGAAACAGCAAAAAAAAAAAAAATTCCAACTCAGAAGTTTCCTGTATCTCAAAGGATTGTTTCCTTGTACTTTCTGGACTTGTTTTTGTAAGTGTGTTTCAGGTAGTTGACAGTTTGACATAAGTTTGGGTGGAAAAATGTATATGGAAAAGCTCTTAAAATGTTCTCTTACAGTTATTCCACTGAATAAATATTTTTATTGTGGCCAAGCATCAAATGCAAAGTGGCATTTCCTGAGTTCTTGCTGAGGGCTTTCAAATTTTCTTTTCTTGAGGAATTTAGTGTGATTCCCACAGTTCCCCAGGGAACTAATGCATTTTACTCTGGCAAGAACCACAAGGATGTAAAGCTCTATAGGCTCGTATTTTATAAACCATTTTACTCATTGATTTTGTGCCTTAAGGAATCCAGAGTTCAGAATAGCCTTTTGTGTGCCACAACAATGAGGCGACCAGCCGGTGACATTTATAAATCTGCTGTTAATTGCTTGTATGCCTGGGCTCTAATGCTTAAGTGCTTTGAGTCACGTATCTAATGAGGTCGCAACTAAAACTTGCCAGAGATGAGGCAGTGGGGAAATCACCACAGAGGGATGAAGAGCCAAAGTCTCCTGGCTGCCGGCTCTCCAGGTCCTTGCTGATTGATCAGTGCAGCCTGAGGCTGGGGAGGGTTACCTGGGACACCACTGCTGCTGTTCCTGCTCCCTCTCGTGTCACCAGGGCACTGTTTATTTCTGGAACATCTTGTTAATGCCAGTCCCCAGCTGTGAAGAGCAAAGATGCCAACAACAAGAGCTCACCTCTGTTGCTCATGAGCAAACTCTTAACAGGAGTCCAGCTCTTCGGATCTAATGATAGGCAAAATCTCCCTCTCGGCTGACTGTGAAGAGGAACGGAGCAAATCTCACCTGACTCAGAGCTAGAATTTGACTGAGATTATTGTCTGCTGGAGACACACAATATATATTTTTTCTTTAGGTACTTAAATATCTGGCTTTTTGATAGCCTGCATCTTTAAAAATATTAAAAATATCATCAGTGCTCTGAAATTATTAAAACAGGCTCCTAAGAATACTGTTAGATGCCCAAAGGCCAGCCTGTTGCACAGAGAAGTAAAACAAATTTACAGCCTAGGGGAGCCTAGAGCTCTGAACTTTTCAGGAAGACTTTCTATATAGGAAATCCCCAAAGAAATGTATAAATTCATACAAAAAATAATTACAAAACAAAAATGTGAACCTCGTATGTCCACAAACTGCCCTGTTTCTTTTAAGTCTCTTATCACTTTGAAATAAAACCAAACTGTTTTAATTAACAAGGTGGAGGTATTATAGAAAAATTAAAATATTACTTAGAAAAATAGTACTGTCTTTGTACAGCACCTGCAATCATTAGATCTCAAAGTAACATACAGAAGTATGATGATCCTCAATATCTAGATGAGGAAATTGAGGTACACAGAAGTGAAATCACCTGCCTAAAACCCTACAGTGGGTCAGAAATCTCAGTGGAAAGAGCAGCATCTGTTTGCAACACCTTGATGTGTTGAAGAATTCAAAAGAGAATTACTGATGTTCAGGTCAGTTCATAACCTGAAAATTAAATTCAGGTTCCGCAAGAACCCAGATATTCAAAATGAGCATCTGGGATTGCCACGGAAATTTATCCTCCTGACCTAGGTAGAAAACCTAATGTGCCAGGTATGTTATATAAAACTAGTAAATATTAGTGTTTGTCTTGCAGAGATAAAGTTATAGTCCATTTAGTCATCAAAAATTCTTTCTTACATCTTCAGAGTTTCACAGTTTTGGCTCCCTTGCTATTAACTACACATCTGCTTCTTAAAGTTTTCAAGTAACAGCTGCCTCATAGATCAAAGCCAGTCAAAACAACAGGGGGTGCTGGGAAAGAGTTGTATTCTTTTTAGTGGTTTCCTGTGGTTTTGATCAAAGTACACAGAGACTCCCACTAAGCAGAAACTGAATGTAGTGGAATGCAGCTCTTTTCAGCTGAAAAATAGAAAAATAATCTCCTCTAGTTTGTTGGATGCATAAGTCTTTGTTTATCCTCTTTCTGTCTCTCATCTCCATTTTTTCCTACAAATTGTTCATTCTGTGTGAGCAAACCGAATGGGCTCAGGGGTGTCCATAAACCAGTGAGAGTCACAACTGCTTCCACTTTACCTTCTCCATTATGCTCTCAATTGCCAGACTCTGAGGCTGTAAGAGCACAAGGAAGAGCTGCATCAGAGGTCCTCAGCAAAGGCTGGAGAGGGATTATTAATGCAGATGGCACCAGGCTTTGCTTTTGTAGCAGAAGTGTTACCCCTGTGTATAAACCCACATTTCAAGGGCAGAATACAATGCTTAGACACATTGCTTAGCAAAAGGTGCAGAAGGCCACTGTCATATATGTTTGAGATGGAAAAAAACCATCCTGTACGTGACTGCTCAGATTCACCTGAACAGAAAATTGGCAGCCAAGCAGATAAAATAGATTTTTTTACAGCTGCTTTATTTTCTAGTGCCAAGTGTTCTCAAATAGATCATCGGAAGCAAGAGAATCTATAGGTTTCTTTAAAATTTTGGAGCACAAAGGATGATTATATGAGAAAGCAGCATTCATATAAGATAAACCAGATTCCCTACCAGTGTAATTACAGCAAAGCAAAAGATATAATACCCTATTATTTATTGAGAAGAGTAGCTTGTTGTCAACTAGATTAAAATACTTCTAACAATTTCACATAAAATGAAACAAAATAAACCACTCAAAATGAACTAAAAGAAGCCTGAGTTTCTCTGCAATGGTTTAGCCATCTTAGATTAAACTCATATATTAAATTATACCACTGCTGTTCTGTGATAAAAATAGGGCCATGAATGATATGTTCATTAAAACTATGTGAAAATGAAAGGAATACTAATGAAATGAAACAAGAGGGCAAGGGCCAAGTATATGCATCAATCAGGCTTCATAAAACCCATAGTCTGTTCCTGAAGTTAAATAAAACACGCATTTGTCAACGTCTCTGAATTTCTGGAAAGACTAAAAGTCTGCAGACTTGATTGTTAGCAAAACAGAAGCTCAATTTTGTGGTATTAGACCAAAGAAATAATTCTTGCAGAAAATAATATTTTATTCTTTTTAAACAAACAAAAATTTGTAGTGGAAATATAAATTTCAACATTTCCTGTGAAGGTAAATCTTATTATTACTAAAATGGGAGAAAATTCCCTTCAACTTTTCAGTAACTGAGAAGCAGCTTTTCTGTCCATCTGTATGAAACTCTCCAGGCCAGCAGCTCTGTAGTGTCAGGCCAATTCTGTTTGTTCCCAAGAATACAGAACTCCTTGGAGCACATGGGACAGGGTGGGGAACCATGTGGATGTGCCCACATGGCACAGGACAGCGTGGTGATGATGTGAGATGGGGGATGTGAGTACCTAAACAGTTTTTTTAATGGTGGCCTGGAAAAGGGAGGCAAGAGTAATTCTGTATTCTGGCATGCAGAATGGATCTTTGATCAGTGCCTGAAATTCAGGGAAGTAACACAGCTGGGCAAAGGGTGAGCTCTGGCCTAGACAGTGCAGGATGTGGCAGAATTCCCTGCCTTGTCTGATTTCTGGGGAGGACAGTGCCATAGAACACAGTCCAGGCAAATGTTTTGATGTTGACATTATCAGCGTTTTCCAAAGGAAAAAAATCCTCCTGAAAATTTCCAATGAGTTTCTATTACGTGCTGATGTTGAAATGCCAGTACAGCCAAACTGCATTTTTCTTATTTCATTTTATCTATGCGCCTAAATTCTCCCTTTTTCGTTTGGGATCTCCTCCTCTTGTCCTGAACTCAGCTGTGACAGTCATTATACAACACTGCAGTGCTCTTTTGCCCTCTTAAAGGCTTTTTCTAAGTGGTAGATTATTACTCATTTATAGTTAGATTGCTACTCACTTAGAAATGGCCTAATTCTGCTTTTGCACTCCCCTTAATTGTGAGACATTGCACTGAAAATATTTAAGTGGTGAACAAATAGGGAGACAGAGAAGGTCAAGCCCAAACTGATGAGGTTCTCTAGAATTAAAAAAGGAGTTATATAAATAGACAATTATATTTTCTCATTAACAAGAAAGTTTTTTCATTTTCGTTCTGGGCCCTTGAATCTGCTGTACAAGTCAATGTGGACTTTTGCTTTCCCTGCCTAACTCTGGTTACTCTCAAAAACTTTTAATAGAGAGTTTAGCTTGCAATTTCCTTGTGCTGTCAGATGGAGAGCTCCGTGATTATGTTAGTGGGCAAGAGATGAAAACATCCCTTATGCTGAGAGCTGTCTGAAGACGAGCATTTCAGCCTTAATGCTAAGTGGCCAAATTTTGCATGCGGATTCCTCATCATAAATCAAAGGAAACATTATCACAATCATGAGAATTAGAAAGGTAGAATCCTAATAAATGAGAGGAAAACAAAACCTCAAGGGGTTTTAAGAATGTGGATTAGTTTAGGTAATTTTGAGCAACTATTCTCAAGAAAGCGCTTGGGGACAGTAAAGTTTAATTAGGCTGCAGCTCATCCTCACTGTAGGTGGTTTTGTTTCTGCCACGAAGCTCTTTCTTCCTCTCAGGTATAGAGTGAGTCCCAACAAACCCCTGGAACTGCTTCTGCTTGATAAGGAAGGAAGGGAGAGCTGACTGGCCCCATCTACTAAAAGAGGTGTCAGTGGAATCAGCCGTGTTGATTTTGAATTACCAAGAGCTAAATCTCACTGCAAGAGGCTGGGCTGGGTGGGAAGAAGTCCTGGAGTGTGTGAGTTGGGTTGGAAACACACCTTGTCTGCTGCCAGAGGCTCTGGCAGCATGAGAGGAGCTGGACTGGCACTGCTCCTTCCATTCCATCATTATTCCTGCCTGGGCATCCCCCCCAAGTGTTTTGTGCTCTACCAGGATAGACTAAACTCTTCACCTTTTCCTACTCGGGCCTTTACTAAAATGCCATGTTTATCTGCTGGAACATTTACAGCTCTGATCCATTTGAAGTCAACACAACTACAGGAAGAAGTAGTTCAGCACTTCAGCAAGTGCACAAAGCTTAGGTTGCTGGGCAATTTTTTTCCCATTATTTTTAATTTATTTCAATTAAATTTTAATCAGGCAGAAAAAAATGGGAGTCTAAAAGCAGTTGGAATTAATTATATTTTGTTTTCTCTATATTCATCCACAATTTTTCTTAATGTGGTGTCCTTGACATGTTGCGTTTGTGACAACAACGTGGTGGAATGGCTCAATTTTATACATAATTTATTGGAAAATTTTCGACTCTACATTCCTTGAGTAATTTTCATGTATAATTGAGCTTAAATTGCCTTTGGGTTATTTTGAACTAGGAAAAATTATAGTGGATCAAGTCACATTAATATGTGCTTATCATCTAATAAGAAGCCATTTCTAGGCCCTTACCGATTTTTAAAATATCCTTGAATCTCATTAAAATTAAATCAAATTGCTGTGATTTTAAAATCTAAACTTGGAGTTTGAATATATGAAAATAGGGATTTTTAAACTTCCTGAGTATTTCCTTACTTCCCATGGAATTATGAAGTTCTCTCAAAAATATTTCTGACTGTATTATCAGGTTTTAAACTTTTGATCCTAGTTGTAAAGAAACATCAGAAAACCATTGACCTTCTGGCAAAACAGACAAAATAAATTGCAGGCCAAGCTGTAACCCTAATGCTCTTAGACACCCTGAAGCTCTTGTGAGGAGCCATTTAGATCCTAGAGCACATCACACTGGGTACATTCAGGTATCAGCTTCCTTTGTACCCTCACAGGGGCAGCTGGTCTTGTACAAAATGGGACAAAGAGCAGGAAAATGGATGCATAGAGGCTGCTAATTTGGGAAGATGTGAATTTTCCCTTCCTTATCACACAAACTCTCACAGTAGTCGCTGAAGTGTGCAAAAATAGGAGCTTGCAGCCCTAACTATAGCCTTGTGAAACAACGAGGAACTCGTAGCATCTCTCCATCTCTGCTACTAGGGAGACTTGTGGTTTGGGAAGCAGATGGATGAAATGGTGCAGCACATTTCAGCCACTCTCAGTAAGCTGCCAGAATATTTCAAAGTGCAGCACGGTTCAGCAATATCGCTTTAATTATGACACAGCTTGGGTTTTATCACCAAAATAATTTTGGCCTAATTTTGATTCATATTGACATGCTAACAGGAAGAAGGGATGATACGGAAAGAGAAGGAGCTCTAAAAGACATTAATATTCATGCCAGCAAAATATTCGTCACGCATGACCTCATACCTCAAAAGTGTAAAAAAGAACATTATTAACAAAGGCAGCACTTGGGAACGTGGCTGGGTTTGTGCTGGTGTCAGCATTTTGTAGGACATAATTTGCTTTCATTTTTCATTGTAATTGGATCCTAAAACACTTCCTTGGTTCTGCAACTTGGAATTTCAGTGCCAGCTGAGCAGAAAGATCCCTCAGAAAAATATCAAATCTCTTCTGAATAGTGAATAAAACACAATTATTTAAACCTTTTAAAGGAGGCTTGTTCTGATGAGCTCTCATGGCACCTTCTTGTTCAACAAGGCTGCTGTCTGACATGGCCTCTCACTTAGAGGCTGCAAGTAAACTTTTGCTCTCCCATTCCTCCTGGAATTGATGCATCTAAGAGGATGGAAATTTTTTTCTACTACTACTTTGTACAACAGAAGAACCACTACATTTTCACTGCCTTCCTTTGACTGTCTCCCTGAAGGCACCGGTCTAGAAGCTGCTGGCATCGGTCTAGAAGCCTGAAGAGTCCAGCTTTCAGAAGTTTTGTTCTTGACAATAACATATAAAAAGGTGGTTGATTTTTTCCCCTGACTTCTCTCTTCATAAAAGATATTTTCAAATGTAAAGTGAGTGTATTTGATATTGAAAATTAGTAGGCTAAGCAAACAAAACACCAACAAGATTTATCAAGAGCGGAATTTCACTTTAGAGGGTTCTTTTTATGCATCACTGTAACTGCAAAAAATCCTCATTTAATTGTAAATACTAGTGTTAGAGTGTTTATATTCTGGGATTGCAGATTTCTATGCAATATGGCTTAAATTCTTTCAGATTAGGAGTTCAAAATTCCTGAAAATGTATATACCAAATAATGACAGCAAACGTGTAGAATTTGCAAGAGTTCAGGCTGGTGAGAAAAAAATATTTTAGATTTCTGGCCACTGATGTCACATGAGATGTGAGATTTTGAAAATCAGGCCCTGTGGTTTTTTTTTTTCAGTTTTCCAAAGCATTTGCATGCCTAGAGATCAAGAGAAACAGCCTGGGAGATTTAGAGAAGCACCTAAACTTGTGTTGTTAGTCAATGTAAATTAAGCATGTAAGCCTGTCAGACGCTTCTGTAGATCATACTGGATGTCCAGCTGTGTATTTAAAAATAGAAAACAATTATAAATTAGTTCCTTAGAAGCTATAACCTCTCATAAACCTTATCAGCTATTAGGATCTCAGAATCCAGGACTAGATTGCTCACAGCCTATTTTAAAGATGCTCTTTACCTGTATGATGCAGCAATGAAACACAGATGGACAAATTACAGCTGAAGCATCAGAATGTTTCTGCTAAGGGACAGTACCTGAGCTACAATAACCCTACACACGTCATGGAACTATGGTGAGGCATTTTGAGATGTTTTCTCTACTGAGATTTTCTATTCATGTAAAGCCAGGTCAAAATTACAGTCATATGTGATTAATTTTCCCATAATACCAAAAGGAATTTTTCCTCTTTGAGCTTACTCCTGTGTTGTCTAATATAGATTTGCTAGGAATATACAGGGAGATGGCACATGTTTTGCTTGGAACAGATGAAAACTTGGATCTAAAATGAGAGGTGTGTTTTGTAGGTTGTTACTGATGACATATGGGGAGGATAAATTCAGAACAGATTGTCATTTAACACCACCAAGAGCCATACTCTTAAAACGAGGCTGGATATGATCCTAATGGGTTACATCCTGCCTGCACTCATGTTTTTGTGTCCAGGAGGAGTTGTTTCAGCTCCTTTGGCCTTGTGACAAATTCACAAGAGCACATGTGTCATTTAAAAGATGACTTTGATGACCTGTACTGCTGCAAGTGCCCCTGCTCTCGTGGTGCCGCGCGTCTCTTTGTGCTCTCTCTCTGCCTGCCTCTCCCGCTCTGTCCTCAGCTCTGATTCTCAGGATGCTGCTGAGGTGCTCCACTGCATCCACATGTGCACAGCACAAGCTCCTCAGGCCTCTGGGATACTGAGGCTTACACCAGGAGTTCCAGCATGGAACACCCTCATGGGACATCTGATTCTCCAGTATTTCACCTCCAGGTTTATGTGGTATAAAGCAAGTGAGAGCCATTCCACTTTAGCACTGCCACGGGGTGGAAGGAAGCCTCACACAGACAATGATCACACTCATTGGCAGCTTGGAAATGCTGATAAGCAGAAAGGTATTAGGCTTTAGCTGTAAATCTGAAACTTTTGGCTTGCTAGACAGTCACCTGTGCGTGACTATGGATTAATGATGGGAGAGATGGCTGCTTTCCATGGAGCTGCTTTCTGGCCTGTAATCAAATCCTTATTACCTCACCAGCGTAAGAAAATTCCCAGGGAACTGTGCTGGCCTTTTCTCCAGAGTGACATGAGGAAGAGCAATCAAAAGAAAGGGGGAGGGGAAAAAAGAGAGTTCTGCTCCCCTGACAGAAGCTGAGAGTGGGGTGAGCAAAGAGCTGTGTGAGTTGTCCAGCTGCTGGAGGAGACCGAGGAATCCTCTGAGTGCCCGACTGTGTGTGGGACACCTGGCTCCATGAGGCTGCACGTTGTGCCTGCATGTGAGACTAGTCCTAAGTGATGTTCTCAATTTCCATATTAATTCAAGGACTGCAGCCAAAGGTAGAAACCCAAAGTCTCCAGGGAAGAAAAACAAATTGCTTTGACTTCTAAAGGAAATCAATATTAGACGGTGCATTGGTTAAAGTGTTGAAACCCATGGATCAGTTCCAGATCCTCTCTAAAGAGATCCCTTAGGAATTCTTAGAATAGATCTTCATTATATTCAGCTTAGAAACACTTCAAGCAGGAGGCAGAGTAAAGCTGGACAATTCTGCAAGTAGCTTGCCTTTTGTCTTGGAACCCAAAATATATTTCAGTGTAGTTTAAAACAGACTGCAAAACCTGTGAGCTCTGGCAGCAGAAACACCACTCTGCCTCCACAATCTGCTACCTGGGACAGTAATGAGCAAAAGAACAAACACCAAAAGTTTAAAAGTCTCCTTTTCTAATAAAAGATTACAAGACAGTAGGATATTAGATGATAGGAGAATTTACATGAAATGAGAGACAAGATAACCACTTTCAATTACAATCCTACTTACAAAGCTGGATCATAGAAGACCACTCTGTGGCCCTAAGAAATAATGTGAAATTAGGAGTAAATGTACAGGTGAGTTACAGGAATATGAATGTTAAGAAAACAGAAGACACTGTATTGGTTTAACCACTCCTAGGCAGTAAAAGGACATGGTCTTCTGTTCCAGCTGTGCCAGTGCAATATCCTGACATTCTCAGTCTAATTCTCATGACGAATCCTCACATTCCCTGTGGCAGAAATTATGCTGCCTCAGATCTGCTGATGCTCAAGCTGATTAGGTGACTTTTCCTTAACCTTTATCAGTCTTAGTTGAAATGGTTCAACAGTACATTTTTCCACTAACCCACCTCATTTTTGAATAAAATGGGTTAGGGAGCACACACACAAGCAGTGCTGCTGGCAGGTTTGAGGGGGCTGTTACCTCCAGCACGGGAATGGTAAGTAGGTGCTGGGGACTGTAGAACTTTTGACAGCTTGAGAGAACTGTTTGCAGTGTGAACCTCACACCTCACCCTTCTTCACTTACCTCGTTCAGTTTCATTGCAACCTTAATGCTCTGGGCAGTGAAGAAAGTTAAGCCAAATGGTGGAGAAACAAAACCAGAAAAAAAAAAAAATTAAAGACTGTTATAAAATCTTGCATTGTCCAGTCCCACAGTCATGGATTGTAGCTACTCTCATTTAATTAAAAATCAGAACCAAAATACCTCTTTGGCAAAGACAGTGTTGGTTTCGTAAATCAGTGAACAAACCATGTTTTCAATAACTTCCTAGGTCTCTAAAAAGCCAGTAAAATTCATACCATCATCATGATACATGATTTCATAACTAAACACTTATTAAAGCCCAAAAGCACACATTCACATTCTCAAAGTCAAAAAGCATACAGAGATCCATGCCATACTCCATTTACACAAAAGCCTGGTTAAAAAAGGAGCAAGTCACCATCTGCTGAACCATCTGCTCCATCCAAGCCCTGTTCTTCATTTATGGTCACTGGGATAGGAGCTTCCATAAGAAAAAATGCTCAGCATCATCAGAATCCCCAAATAAATATTTAGTATCTCCTAACGGTGCCCTCAGCTTAATCCCAAGAGTGGTTTCAGGACAAAATTTTGGCTCTGGACAGATTTGGCTGAGCTTGCTATATACTTGAGGATTGAGGGCATGTTTTTAAACAGCAGTTCAAGTGCTAAGTGAGTTATCTGAGGGGTTCTGCTATTTCTGCTTCACTGCTTGCCATGGCAGTAGCCCATCATCTTGGCAGAGAACCACTATGGGAAAAGGCTGCACTGCTGGAGGTGGTGGGATTGAGGCCATGTGCAAAAAAGTGAGTTTTGCATGTTCATCATGGTGTGCTTTCAGTTTAAAAGGAAAAGCAGTGAGACTCACAAGCCCTGTATTTCTTTCCATACAGCCTGGCAATCACGTAATTTTTGCTACATGATATCTCTTTTAATGTAAGCCTACTTTGATGTTTAGCCTACCAAAATATTTGGGCACTTGGAGAGAAATTACTTTCCTCCTCCAAAAACAAATGTTGTGTGGAAGAACTGTCTCTCTGAATGTGTTGTGAGCAAAGTGTGGAAGTTTCCTTAGACATCTAAATATTTCCTCATCTGTTCACTCATCTGTGTCTTAGAAGCCCACCCAGGCAGGCAGAAAACCAGGCTTTATGCTTTCCTGCATTGAAATCACCTGTGTGTGTAGCTGTATGCCTGGGTTATTTAGTGTGCAAACAGCAGGAGATGGAGCAGACAGCTCTTCCACTCCCTTTGTCTGCAAACACTTTGGTAAATATTTAATCCAAAGCAGGCCTGTTTGGTGCTGACCAAAATGGTGCATTCCCTAGTTCCTAGATGCAGCTGTTACTGCAGAGGTCAGAATTGAGTGGAGACGGGCACAGGCACGATGAAGGGCAGGTGACATGGTGGCAGAGGTGTATTTTGGACAGCATCTCTGAAGCAGTGCTCACTTCTAGCTCTGAGCTTCACCCTCCACAGAGGAGTAACCTCTGTGCTTCACTACTGCTTTAGGCTGTAGTAAAGTCACCTTCTGATGGACTTCACTACAGTGAAATAACAAAGTAGGTCAGATTAGCATTGCTTATTTGCTCCAGTGCAAAACAGATGAGTTACTTTAAAAATTCCAGCCCAAACCTTGCTGCTCTGACATCTCACATTCCCTGAGCTGCCATGGGGCACCTCTGCAGAGCTTCCCACTGCTCGTGGTCTGGATGCCTTCTTTTCCTGTCCAAACCACTTCTTCACTTTACAATTCTTCAACTATTTTGCCTTTAATCACTGAAGAGAAAACATGCATTAAATAAAACCTAAAAAGGAAAAAAGTGTTCCCTTCCCCCTCTAACTCTTATTCTTCCTTTTGACCCTTCCTTTTCTGAATCCATTTCAGTGGATTCTCCCAACAGAATTAATTGCAGCAACCCATCAGCACAGTTCCCATTTCCCATGTGAGTGATTCAATGCCATTTTCAGTCCCATAATAAACACACTTAATGGGTGCTGTCACCAGGTTTCTGTAGCAACTCTGTGCTCCAGACTGCCCTCAGCAGGCACAGCTTTGGGTAAAGTGACCTTAAATCTTCCTCACTCTCTTTTTTCTTCAGCTGGAGATTGGCTTGGTTTCATGGCACAGAGCCATCTAATAGAGGCTGCTCTGGTCCATCATGGGCTGGCACAGCCCCAAAGGGATATTCTGGCAGAAAAGGATACGCTGTGGCTGATGGGCATTTCCCGGACCGTAGTCCAAGGACAGGAGGCAGAAGGCAGCCAATAACATGCTGCCACTTTGTCACTCTCCCACCTTGAAGGCCCACTTACCAACAAGAAATTCCCAGACAAACCAGGACTTTGGTAAGTTTAGTCTCTAGAATGGCAGAATGGAGGTGGAAAGGGTCATTTTCTGTCTCAGTGGGTTTTATTTTCCAGTGTTTCATAAGCTGATCCCTAGTGCTGCACAAGACAAAGGGAGTATCACCAGAAGACTTCTGCAGTAATATCTCATATACATAAATGATAATTCAAGGTGTAAAGCATAAACTAACAGATTATAAATTCATGCTAATAATCCATTCTTTAGTACAGAAGGAAATAATTTGCACAACTGTGTTAGCCATTGTTATTAGAAATACTGTACAGATTCACCATAAACTCACAGTCTTGAGGAATGATGAGCTAAGATAGCTGAGCAGATCTCAAGGTACGTATTTACTAGAAAGAGAAGCAAGACCTAAAATGAACAAAATGTTGTGTTTAGAGGGGGATCCCAGAGCAGAGTGCTCATTTAAAACAGGAAGGGTGAATGCTGATCACAGCTAACAGGCAAAGCAAACTCACTTTCCACAGCAAAATGATTTAGTGCTTCCATTAGAGTTCCCAGAAAGCTTGAAAGCAAGACTGAGAAAACTGGCATGGAGTTGTGCACTGGTGTAGGAAAAACACAGCTCTGTCTCGAGTGTAGGAACCTGCAAAGGTAATGATAAGTGGATAATTGACAGGATGAGCACAAAGCCTCACTGCCCCACTGGGACAGTACAGAGGCAGTGTTTATTGCTCTCCTGAAGAGGAGGGAAGGCATCCAGGGCAATATACCTGAGCTGGAGAAGGTACATCCAAAAAGAAAGTATGGGTTTTGCGCTGACTGTTCTTTGTTAAAGACGAGATTCTGCAGCAGCAGCAGAACTGTGGTAACCTACTGTTCACTCCTGTAGGGACTGGCCCCTTTGGGATCCTTCCCTGATGAAGCATGACTTTGACTGGAAATGGGATATTTATCTTTCTCAAACAATATTCATATATTTTTGCTTCACAGTGCATAGGCTTGCCTGACTCAGCACCATTTCAGCGAGAAAGAGGTAGGATTCCCCCATAACGAGGAATATTCAGGCCATAAAAATAGACTATACTCCTCTCTGGCTCTTTCCATCCCTGACAGAAAAAGCAAAGAGGGTCCATATTACCTGATCATTTGATAACTGTCTCTCTCAGCCTTGGGTTCTTGTGACAGGAGATTACAGTGCCCAGTCAGCAGCACATATCCTGCTTTCTGCACTTCAGTTATACAGAGGATAAGGATATAAGGATATTTGAAGCCAGTAATTTAGGGAAGCAAGTCTTCTAAAAGCCATGGATTTGGCAATAATTTTAGAAGAGTATGGTTGTGCCTGTTCAATCCTCCCCTGTGTGTATTTCCAGACACATCAATACAGCCCCCAGCCTTTTCACAAGTTCATCACTGCTTGCTCAATACATCACTCAGTACCCTCATATCCAAAAGCCACCAAAATGAATTAATGACTTTCTATTTTACAACGAGATATTTAAGAATATTAACTTTGCACACCAACGATTTCTTACTGCTGGTTTTCCAGACTACTCCTTGTTTCTGGTAGTCAAAGAACCAAAGTTTTACTGAAGAGACACAGCTGAAGGATGGGCAGTTGAATGCTGTTCCAATTTTCGCTTTTCCACCAGATTTGCTTCCTGGATTTAAGCCATTTGTTTTTCATTGGTAATAAATAAGTCCCAAAAGTATCAGAAGTGGCACTGTCTGGCCTGTAGCATTGCTGTTACCTACAAAATGATGAAGAAATCTGAGCCAGGTTCACTGGAAACCCCTAAATACTGCAGTCTACCCACCTTTGGCTGGGAAAAAGCACATTTAGATGAAATTCAAATTGTATTCTTTCTGCAAAGTAAGAGAATGTTAAACCTGTTTGTCTAAGGCTTCATCCCTCTGTTAGGAGTGTAATAATTTCTTATCTTTTAACCAATCTCATTCCAGAGCTGGTTTCTCCATGAGGAATCTTAATTTTAAAAAGCAAGGTCCCTTGTGGAGGTTAAAATAAACATTTTAACTAAGTCATTAGGAAATAATTTCTGCATCTTTTTCACCCTTATTCAGCTGCTACATTCATGAATTTTAGAGAATTCTGGTTGTAGAGTTGTAAGTCTGGGTGGAATTAAAGGCTAAAGAACTTCATATTGTGCTGCACTCCACCATAAATCACGCCAGGCTACATGGCCAACCTCATTTTCTATCATTAGCAGAAGTGATGTTGCTCCCTACAGGGTGAAGCTATTTAAGGGAATTCAAAATCCTATGCCACCAGTCCTGCAGACTTGTCAGCACTTGAATCAGGAGGATCCTTAAGTAAAAGGCCTGTTTCTTTTACTTTTCAATTAT
This sequence comes from Corvus cornix cornix, assembly GCF_000738735.6. Classification (NCBI taxonomy): domain Eukaryota; kingdom Metazoa; phylum Chordata; class Aves; order Passeriformes; family Corvidae; genus Corvus; species Corvus cornix. The sequence goes on along the minus strand of NC_046339.1, from coordinate 7,236,441 downwards.
AACCCATCAGAGGGTTTGGACTGGGTGGCTCAGGAGGATGTTACATCTCTAACAGCTGTGATTCCATTTAGCAACTGCCTTACAACCCAAGAGTGAATGCAGCCTTGTAGAAAGATTTCAAACTTGCAGTGCAAAAGGGAGAAAACCCATGATTTTTAAAATTTGAAAATTAAACTTTATGGGGTTGATTTTGCCAGATTTTTCTGAAGAGCAAATGACTGAATAACATAGAATGTAAATAATGAATTTTAGTGCTTTTTCTCAACATAGGAACAGCCCTAACCAACATCTGTCTTCTGCAGTGAAAAATCAGGACCAGCTCAGCATTAGAGATGATAAATTGTTCTGATTTTTTTTGTTGTTGAAAAATACCAGTTTATCAAAAGAGAGATCATATCAATAGAGACCTAATGGAAGCTGCTGTGCTTCCCAAAAATTTTTCTGGGTGGTTTCTTGCAGTGTTCCCACTTCTCAGAAGGTGCTGGTGATACCAGGCTACTTTTGCACTGTATTTAACCTGGGGACCAAGCACATTTCAGTTGGAGTCCCTTGGTCCTGGAGTCCTAATCCAGAAATTTAGGCTCTGTGATGCTGCTTTGTGAGATTTCCAGTTTCTGTCAGAATCCTCCCATTTCCAGGATGATGGATCTCTCCAGGATGCAGCTGTACAGGGCCTGGAGCCCAGGCAGGACACCCAGGACCCTCTGAAAGAAGGGACTGCAGTCACTTCACCCATCAGGGAAACACAGAGCTGTAGGTGAGATCCACACAGCACTGCATGGCAGGTGAAGAAACAGATGATCCAAGTGAAACTGCCAAGGCAATTTATGAAGCAATCCTATTGCACAAGTGATCAGCTTTGCCTACTCTTGCAACAAATTTTATGGAATCCTATGGACTTTAAATGAAACAGTGCTTTGGTGTATGGCAGGCATACTAAGCTTCCTGAGATATCAGAATCCTCCACCCGTAACCTTACAGAAAATTTATTGGTGTCTTTGCTGATGATAAACTCTCCAGGTCTAGTCTGGGAAAGAAAAATTCTTTCTGCATTGACTCAGGATGTATCTTTCTTTGTCAACTGCAAAGCTGCAATTCACTCTGACCCCAGGACTGCTGGTCTGTAAAAGCTGTAATGTAGTGAGGAATTGAGCATTTATGCATCCTGCTGTCTTGCCCTTTTCACATTGCAATCAGCTTTATGACAGTGGTACTTAAAGACATTCTTGCAGAAGCCACTGATAAAATACTTTAGTCATGTCAAATGCCATCCTTGTAAATCCCTCAGACTCTGTCCTTACCATTGATTGAACAATTTCTACCAAGAACTGATATTATGCCTATGAAGGTCATAAGTCTCATGCAGGCTCTAGTAAAACTTACTCAATTTTTCTTGAAGTTCTCAATCGAAATACTAGCCATGCATGCCACTTTCAATTTGAGATGGCACAGAAATTTCAGGAATGACAGCAGCATGATTCAGACTACTTTCTTAAAATCTTTCAGCATATTGACATTACATTAAATTCCAAATGCCAGAGGAACTGCCTTTTTCAATCCTGACATTGCTACTCTTATCTGTCACTATTACTGAACTACAGCAGTGCCTGGATCCCAAATTTAGATCAGGGTTTTAAAGCACCAAAAAAAAAAAAAAAAAATACAGAGAAAGCCAGAGAAAAATTCTTTACTCTGATAAGTAGTTTAAGTAGACAAAGCCCAAATGGGATACAAATCAAATATAGATACCCAGAAACTTGGAGCAATTTACCAATACTTTTAAAGCAAGAGTGTCAACACAGGAAACAGAGCCAGTGCTTCTGAACAGCTACATTATGCTTCAATAATAAATGTATTATTTTCTTATTACATGGTTGAAATTCCCTATTTAACATACATCCAACAGAGGCTGTTTAATAGAGATTCACAATAGAATCAAGGAGTATTTCATAATACCTCTCTTTAACTGGCAAAAAGTTTTTAATGTCCTAATCATTAAATGCACAGAAAAGTCATTTATATAGGAGGTAAAATTGAAAGAAAAAGGGAAGGCACAAATGTGTTTTGCAAGGTTACAGCATATTAAAAAGACCATATAGGAGCTATCCATATAGAAAAATAGTAAGTCACACAACATCTGCCTTCAAGTCCTGCATGCTGCTGAGCTGCAGTGATGGAATATATCTTCCATTTCCAATGAAGCTGATCTTTTCTTCCCTGGTGATTCTTTCAATTAATAGCTTTTAAATGTTCCTTTCCAGCAGAGAATTTATCTTTCCTTGAATTTTCCTGTAGTATTTACATCGTGTGTGATTCTAGCAGAGCTCACAAGTGAAGCCTGTGGTTCAAAGTACTGAACCCTCCTTATGTTAATGACTCTTAACAGCACTTGGGCCATGAAGAGGGGGGACTAATTTGATGAATTATCAGCACAGGGACTCCTGCTCTGCATGCAGAGCACTGAACAGTCTGCAGTGACATGGGCTGTGGCCAAACTCCACTCTGCTGTGAGTTTGCCCCATCTCCTGAGAGCCACAAGGATCCTGGGGCAAAGAACTAAATTGCTGCACCTCCAAAGCAGATTGATCCATACCAGAGTCCCAGCAGGTTCCCCTTTCAGGACAAGGGCATGTAAAGGAAACCTGGAGGCCATGCTTTCCTTTTGCCCTTCACTTGTGTAAGGTCTCGAGGCTGAGATGAATTTTGTGTAATTCTCTTGAGTTCTATCAACTCATTTCTGCTTTCAAATGAAATTTGGGTCTAAGAAACCAGACTTGATAAAGAAGTGTCCTAAGATATTGTAGTAGGCCATCTCTGCAGTCCCTGGCACTGTTTTTGATGGAAATTTGTATGTGCATCCACACAAAAGTGGATTTAGAAGTTATTAGATAGATTTGAGCCTAAATGTAAAACATCTGATTTAACATTACACGTTCCCATGAGTTTTGTTTGTTTATGTGCATAAGCAAAATTCAATGATTTCCTGTTAACATTTCATTCAAAACATAAAAATCAATTTAAATAATTTTCTAAAATTCACTCACAGCCAAATGCTGACACCGTTTAAACTTACCACTGCCCTCAAAAGCGATGGGAAAACCAAGATAAAGATTAATATGGATTTATCCACTTTAAGAAAAAAACTTCAAGTTTTTTTCCACCCACATTACAAAGTAACTGAAGAACAATGAATAATTAAAAAGATTGGTAAGCTTTAAATAAGCTTTGCTCATATGTGCTCTAGATTAAATAAAGCCATTGTGATAACTTAAATAAAATTAATTCTATTTTTAGAGGATTTAGTTTAACTGAATGTAGCTGGTAATTAAGGAAACAGCAGTTCTAGCACTTGCTCTTGTATTTTCTTGCAGACAAAGAACACACATCTTCCTACAGCCTTGGCACTGCAAACCTTTCCAATATAAAAAAATAGCTGTGGCTGGCAAAACCCTGTCACTACAGTCACAAAGGAATGATAAACCACGGGGAATATCAGTGTCCTCACAGGCCTAACTTTTTCATGGAGATAACTCTTCATTTCCCGATTATTCTCATAATTTTTGTAGAATGTGACACCCTCTGGAGTTAGCAGGTTGTGATTTGTTCTTCTTCATGGGTTATGAGCATTCTCTCTATTTCACTGCTTCCCTGATGGGCAAGAGATCTATCTACTCCAATCACAGCAGAATTTGGCCACTGAAGTAGTAGTAATGTAAAGACTGAGACAGGAATTGTATTTTAAGATTAAGGTTTGTTTGTTGTTGTTCTGACATGACATGCTTTGTTCCTCCTTTTGTTCAGGACGTTTATCTTAAAATATGCTGAACTCTCCACAGATCCTACATTCAAAAGCCAGTGAGAGCCTATCATTAAAGAGGACTTAAAATTCAGTAAGGAAATAATTTTCCTATTCATGACTTGACTGGTTATTTTAAGTAGGGAGTAACTTATTTCAAGTTATAATCAGAGAAATTAAATGGTTAGAACACGATAGCTGATTTTCAAAGGCACTTTGTTAACGACAGGATTTAAGCATTTCTGTATCTTTATAAATCTGCACCACAGCATTCTTCCTACTAATAAATGAACTAAAATAACATTAATCTGGTTGGAAATGGGGAGCAGTGCTATGTTTCCACGATCAGCTCCCAGGTGGGGAGTCAGGCAGCAATGAAGATAATTCGTTTCTACAGAGGGGAGTTGCTTGTGTCCAGCTTCTGTTCTGTACATCCCTCCTCATCCCAGAGCCATTTCATTGGCTTCCCTCTACTTCAAGCAGATAATTTCAACTATTTTTCCCTCTCAGGGTAATATTTGAGAGAAGGTTTTTATTCAGCCAACCCTTGTTTATTGCCCTATACACCCTACAGTAAGTCTGTTCTGAACTCGCCTGCTTAGTGTTTTTGTTGTTGTTGCTGTTTTGGGGTTTTTTTTTAACCTGTTTTGTTTGGTTTTTTCTTTCTTTAGTTAATGCAATATTATAGATTGCCAGAGATGCTTGGCAGGTTTTTGATTCTGGCTAAATACATCCTGCCTTTCCCCATGGTAACTATTTATCCAGATCCCCACTTGCTATAAGTCCCTGCTACTCACTGCAGATCAATGAAGTAATAACAGCATGCAACAAGTTAATAACTGCCCCCCTTAATGTCAAAGGCAAGGAGAGCTTTGAGAAACAGTTTATCTTTAGCTTCAAGCTTATTAACCAAAGGCAACAGGACGGAGGAACATGTGTAGGTGGTTTGCTGCAGCAAATGTGGCTCAATGGAGAGAGTCAGAGCTGAGCTTCTTCTGTCAGGACTATCTCAAGTAAGTGACACAGATTAAAATGCAGTACAAGAGTTTAGGCAGAACCTGTATAAGAAGCAAGCAGTTAAATACAATGTTATGGTTTTCATCTTTTTTTGCAGAGGGGAATTAGCTGAACCAATTTCCGCGCTTTTGGTAGAATACTCACTGAACAATCCCATTAGAGAAACAGAAATTGAATGGGCAGCCAATCGTAAAAATAATTGCTCAACCTTTATCCTTTCCAGCTGATTTTTGTGAATCTGAACTCAACAGAACTCCACAGGCTAAGCATGAATTGATTAGTCTAAAATTGAATTAATTTAATTTGGGAGCAGTCATGTTTGAAGGCAAAATGTTGCTTGATCAAAATTTATTATTTTGATCTCTGATTTCTGTGCGAGTGCAATCAGAAGATGAAATACCTGTATTTGGAGGATGATTATGTCTAGACATGAGGCTGCTTACTTTTTTATATCACCAGCACCAGGAGCAGACTGTTTGTACAAAGACCTTTACACAGTAGCTCTAATATGAAAGCAAGGCGTGGAAGTCCCAGAGCTCCATTTTCTCCTTAGATACTGGGTGAGATACATAACCTTTCTATATTTGATTTTGACATAATAGCAAGAAATATACTTACCAGCCCAGCTGACAGCTACACTTTCAGATACATTATACATTTAGAAATGTGTAAAGATGACTATTACTAAGATGAAAAGCTGCTATTTGAAAGGTTCCAAAATAGAAAAAACATGCAGATATGTTAGTAGTATAAAGACCATCTATAAGCTGACCCTGCACATCAGAAAACATCACAAGAGTATCTGGGTATTTTTTAAGGTGTCCCATTTTAGAAAATGGCAATCCAAGAGTTAAACAGAGCAAGTGCTTTCCAGAAGCTGATATGAATTTATCTACAGGCCCACAGATGTGCCAGTTAATGGTTTTTTATCAGGTAAGGTTGCTGAACTCTGCAAGATAACAGTGAAATGGCGTGATTTTAAAGCCACCATTCAGGCTACATTTATAGCCAAACTCATAGACCCCAGTTTGTAGAAGGGTTAAGAACTTGCTGTTTCCACTGCTTGCCCCAGAAAACTAGGGATGCTTAAAAATTCAGAATTCATGTCTGAGTCTGGCCAGAGAAGGACTGCAGAATTACTCTGTATATTATTGTGTAGGTGCAGCATGTCTTTTCTTTTTTATCATAGGCAAACAGTAATACACAAAGAGCTGGATTTCTTCTATTTTATCACCTGTTAGTTAAGCACAATCATTTCCACAGATTTGTGCTATGGTAGCACTCAGGATCCCAGCATTGAAGCCTGCTGTACACACACACACACACACACACACAGACTCCTGTCATGCCTGCACATTTTGTGGTGGTTCATGTGCACAATTAGTGTATGCAATTTTGTGTTAGCATTGTGAACCCACCTTGCATGTGCAAATACAGTAGAGAAAGGCAGAGATCACAAACTCTTTGGGAGTCCAGAAAAACATCAAGGTATTGGCACTATTAAAAACCAACTTTCTCTATTCGCTGGCAGCATGGTCTGACAGTGTTGGTGCAGTTACTTGGTGCTAAAGGCAACTAAAGTTACTCAGTGGACAGTGCAAAAAAGACACTTGTCAGAGACACAGGAGGGGAGAGTTTTACCAAGATCCATGAGCTAAATATTCTTGCAACCCCTTGAGCCCTGCTTGTGTAAGCTTTCTCAGCAGCTAGACATTATGAAATCTCCAAAGGGAGAGTTTCTCGCAAGGGGATTCACAAAATACTTGTTGTCTACACCCTGTGCTTATAAATATTTCCTCTGTAATAGACATCTAAACTCCTCAGGCTCATTCTGTCTTTTTATTCACGGAATTTTGAAAAAGAAGGTTGTTCTATTAGAAACAATAATTGGCATGCCCATTCACTTTTTCTTATCACATGGTATGCTTGTAAGCCTTAAACAGATTTTTTTAATGTATTCTTCATTCCTTCCTCAAGAAAGAAAGGTATCCCTAAGCAAGAACAGAAAATGGATAAAGAACAGCAGACAGGTTCATAATTCTTGCAACTGTCAATAGATCAGGAAAAGGTTTTTCACCCAGAGGGTGGTTGGGCACTGGAACAGGCTCCCCAGGGAAGTGGTCACAGCACCAAGTCTGTCTGAATTTGGACACCACTCTCAGGCACCTACGGGATTGTTGGGGTGTCCTGTGCAGGGCCAGGAGTTGGACTCTGTGACCCTTGTGTGTGCCTTCCCACTCAGGATATCCTGCAATTCTAACACTTACCTCAGTTGTTCAGAATTAGTTATTCAGAAGATTTTAGAATCAGCAAACACCTTAGGATACAAGAATTTTTCTCTTTCCAAGTCCTGTTAAAACATATGTGTGGTTCAAGCTCTTTCTGTCTCCTGCTAGCTTTTAGTCTTTTTTTAATGAACTCTTTACTAATTGGGAAAGGTCCTTTCCAATTTGTGACATGATTTTGGATTGCTTAACAGATGTAATTAGCATTAGGTCACTTTATCTCTGAATCAAGCATTTTCCTGCTTCTGCTATCTTCCAACATTTAATGCATTAGCACTTCTTAGTGCCTCCAGGCCATTATTAAAATTTGCCCCTTAATCTGGAAGTTTGAATTGATGGTCCCCTGCCTCTAAAAACCCCATTGTCTGTGAACCCATGGGATGGAATGGGAGAGAAGGAAGGGTGGTGGCTCTGGAGAGACAGTAAGGATGCACAGACAGGAAGGAAGTCACTGAGCAGCAATCCCAGCACTGAGCTGAACTGAAGACTGAGGGAAAAGTGACTTTTATGTGTCCCATTCAAGGTTGCAGAAGGTATTTCAGACTCTAGAGCAGAAGTCCTGACCTTCCCAGCATCATTAGCAGACCCAAGCCAAAACCACAGACCCTCCAGTTCTGTGTGATCCTGGAAGGAGACTTTCAGTCAACTTTTAAGAATATATAAAAGTAGCCACTGTAAAGAAATCTGCAGTGTGGAGCAAGTTACAAAAAAATTCAGAAACTACCACCTACATGCTGATAACTTATTTATTAGCTTATTGGCTCACTTAGAACTTATTATTCACAGACAAAACAACCTGTGGCACAGACAGAAGGCATGCAGGGAAGATAAATAGGTACCTAGATACACATCCTATATCTGAAGGCATATTCAGTGAATGCCCCTTGTTTGGCCAAGTATGAACGATCAACAAAGAATTCAACCCAATAACTCTCACCAAAAAACACACAGTGGTTTTTATTTGCAAAACCTGAAAACCATCCTACTCTATTCTCAGCTTGCTCATATTCCTTATTTCCTTAGGAGGCACAGAAAACATTGTGCCTTTGTTTGAAAATAGGTTATAAAGAGAAACTGGAAAAGGAAAGCAATAGTGAATGAGGTGTTTTTTAGAGACCCTTTTTCCCACTACTTTTTAGTTTTTGCTTTTGTGTCTTGGATAATAAAGCTAAAAGCTGGATGGCACCCACATGCAGCATCCCAAGTCTGAAATACCAAAGATAATTCAAGGAGCAGAGACTCGCTTCTGAGCTCTGAATGGCACATCTGTCTCAGTCCTTTGGGCTTTCTCCTTCTCACTCAGTATTCGTTTCCTCTCTTTTTGTCCCTCAGTTTGTGTGAGTGCAGACCCCCTTCTCTTCCACACAACTGCTCAGACAGCTGCCTGGCCAGAGATGAAAGGAACATGCATTGCAGGGCCTGGAGCAATGTCAGAGCTTGCAGAGAGGCAAAATGTGCTGCCCAAGTGTAGCCATGGCCACTGGCCTGGGCCTGGCACCATGGCCTGTTTGAATCTCAAATGTTTGTGCCAAAATTAAGCTGGCAAACATCTTACCTCAGCACACGCTTCAACAGCTGAATCAGTCTGTCGAAATTGGGAATTCTACCATCCACTTCAGTTCATAGACAGTACCCACACTGCCTCAAGGGGCAGCCAGAGTACATGCCAAGCTGTCCTACTTGTTCAAAGTAGATGTGTTTAAAGGTAGAATCTTACTGACTGAAAAATTATGTGCCGAGTTTTAATTGTATATCAGGTACTGCCTAGCTTCTGCTTTTATTCAAATTTGGCTGAAGTTCCACCCACAAAGAAAGTTTGAAAATGTACATGGAAAAACTTCTCCCTCCTCTCCCAGCACCATGCCCACTGCTGCCAGTTTTTATGATTTGACTGAACGGCCCAAAGCTCCAAAAAGAGAAGGCCAAACCCTCAAAGCTGTTATTTTTACATCTTGTAATCCTTACACCATTTTGGGGGGTTCCAACTGGCTGGCAGACATTGTCAGTATCTGATGTTGGCAACACTGCACGTTGCAGCAGCTGAGCTCACATGAGCTGGATCCTTCTCCATTTAGAGGAAGCTGATTTCAAAGCATACTCAGTAAGGCATCATCTAGAGATAGTCTTCCATGACTTCCCTCATGGAAAACAATGTTTGCAGTGTGGCCAAAGCTAAACTTTTTAGTTTAACTGACTTTGAAAGTGACAGCAACTTACCAAGACTTAGTATTCAGAAGGAAAGCTAATCCGATGGGAGGAAAGATGAGGAAAAGTGTGACAATGGAAGAATGACCAGTTTTGTTTGACTGTTTCTTCTTGTAGCAAAGAAAAATGTTAAGCAAGACAATTGATCATTTAGACACATTACAAAGTATAAAAAATGGGCAGTTAAAATTAATAATATCTTCAATATTATTGATTCCAAACTTTTCTGACTAGACAGGAAAACCTGAGCTCCCAGGAGAAGGAATTTGTTCAATTCCTACAGGCTGGTGTCTTTACCTATACTGCAAGATACTTGAATTTAAAATGCTGTACTACTTAGTACTTAAAATCTTGGCTGTATCTTCATTCTAATTACTTTCAAACCCAGCTTTGCACTGTGCAGGAAATGAGATAGCTGGCATGTCAGAGTAACACTGCAGTCTTCCATCACTGCCTTTTTGTGCTAAAAGAGGAGTCAGCCATGGTGTGCTGCAATATTCCCACTATTTTTAAAATGAGTAAAAATACATTTCTTCAATTTTTATAGTAGACTGAGAAACTCTTTTCAGCTCTGCTCAATATGATTTTTAATAATTCCACTGGCTCTGACCAGAGGCTTTTTTGAGGAAACAGCAGATAATTCAAAGCAAAATACCTATTTCTCTGACTGTACTATTGCTTGGCTTGCTTGATGCATGGGGCAAAATGCAAGTTTTAGACATATTGCAATGTCTTAGTGTCAGACAATCAAATACTGGTTAGCCAGTGTCAGGGAGCTGTAGACTTGAAACTGGGACAAAAGGAATTAAACCAGACATCCTCCTTCACACAGACAATATTTGTCTCCCTGGGTTTGGGTGCTCTGCACTGCATGTACAGCCAACAAAAATTTTTGCAGCTGGTCAAAAGACCTAGAAGAAAAAATGAGCATGGGGGAAATCACAATTGCTTTCATGTGTCTGTGTTTTATGTCTCTTCAGTTGCATCCCACAGTCCCTTTCTCTGTCAAAAATGACTGCAGCCATGGCCCTACTGTAACTCAGTTCAGCCCCCTGTGGATAAGAGCACAAGAGACTATTTGCAACTAACTTTTGCAACTGTGCATCCACAATTTCCATGCATTATCATGACTTTTCCAAAAATCTTCTCATGGATAGAGCCTACAACTAAAATAGAACTACAACTAAAATAGAACTACAACTCTTGATTTGCAACTGCACTTTTTTGTGGGATGTTTACTATTTAAAGTTTATTGTGGATTTATTGGAAATTCCAGTCATACAAAATAGATGTTTGTATTCTAATTGATAAAATTCTAAACTAGTGTTTTGATGCCATATTTTATCAATTTAAAACTTACATTCTTGGAATTTTTATACTTGCTGCTTCTCTTGGGGAAACAATTTCTTAGAATATCGATGAAAATGGAGTACAAGAAATATAAGCAGTATTGGAAAAAGTGAATTAACCAACCAATTCATATTTATGGTTTCCAGTTTCACAAATGTTCATTTAATTTAGGAGAAATTTTACTAACATGGCACAAATATGAGTGCACTCCTAAGTTATTTCTTCATGTAGAACCTAGAATATTATCAGGGTAGGTATTGATTGTGCAGCAATGTTCAAATGTTCTCAGAAAGCACAGACTTTAAGGAGAGAAGATGCAAGAGGACATGCACACAATGTCATAAAAGTCAGTGTTTGTAGTGCTGGGAGCAGAGATTGATGGTCCTGCCCTTGGAGGAAGTCATCTTTTTGTATAGACACTGCCAGACCTGACTTTTATCATGCCTCAGAAATCATTCTGAAGCACAGACTGGTTTGCCTGAAAGGGCATCACATGACATTTGCAGAATCTCCCTAGGGCAGAGCACAGGAAGGGTTTACCTTGCAGGGCTGTTTGAAGAGCCAACAATTCATTGATTGCTCTGTGCTGTGAACACAGAAGTGTTGTGTCAGTGCTTAACATTTCTTACAATTCCTATCGTGATTATCTGTTCCTTGGGTCTAGCAGAGGAATCCACCTTTTGGAGATGCTCTCTAAATGGAGACTCATTTAGAGCTGGACACTGGATTCAGCTTTCAGGGTATGTGATGTCACTGCTGTTCGTGGCTGCATTTGAACATTTGCCTCTCTCATTATTTATTTATTCTTGGTGCAACTTGAAAGTATGTTAGGCCTCTCTTTTTAAAAATTATCATTTATTTCCAATATAAATACATATTTATAAAATATAATATAAACTTATGTTTAATATAATTTAATTATAATTTACTCATGCTCATATAAGCCAAATGTAATAATCTAAAGATATTATGCACCTAGCTGTGGAGTTCTTTCACAGCAAACCCCTTTTTGGAGTGAAACAAAGCTATCCCTGCCATCTCTGCACTGAGATCTATTGCCGTGGCTCTGATAAGTCATATCCCAGGAGCATGTCTGCCCTGAATGCCACTAAAGAAGACATAACCTAGAATTGCATTCTCTTTCCAGGGTACCCTATCAAAACACAGTGTCTCCTACCCTGCTTCTGCTCCCAGAGTTCTTCATTCAACTTCTGACCTGTCTTAAATACTCAATTTTTCAAATGGAAACACGCAAACTACATTAAATTTAAACCCTGTGCTCTTCCATGATGAACAGGTGTTCTGCTCCTCATAACCCTATAGGCAGACAGGCTCTGGATATGGATCTCAGGAAAGGTTTGCACAATTTCAAGATTTTTTTTCCACACTCTGAACAGTGCAAGGGAGGCCTTGTGTGGCAAATCATCCCTGCACCTGCAGACCTGGATACAGAAAGGCACCCAAGGGAAAAAAAAAGCCTTGGCTAAGAATTTTAGCCATTAGCTGTCAAGTAGCAACTGAATAATCATGATGATGAACTTTTTTAATCATTGTGAAAAGGCAAGCATTCTGAAACCACTAATAAATGCACTCACTGGACTTCCAAACAGCTTCCATTATTCGCTGTCAGTGCATCCTAAGTTGGCAAAGCCTTGTATATTTGGCAGCTTTTTTGCATTTAGTGCATTTATCAGTCATTTCGAGTTTCAATGTGATTAGCTGGTATCTGAACAAATTCCTTAGGCAATCTTCCAACTAGATTATATGATGATTAAAAAAATTACAAGAAAACTGAAAAGGGGAATCTTCAGCATGGAGCAATAATCTCCATCAGAAGTATAAATGCAGGAGTCATGGTGAGAGTGAAGATGAAGTCCATTATTCTGGACAACTTCAACAGAAGCATCACAGCCGAGAGAAAATGAGATCATAGGGTGGAGATGAGATCAATCATTGTAGTTTAGGAAGCATCAGAGAGGTAGCACTGATGGAGGGATTGTGCCCTCTCCTATCAGTTCCCATCATAACTCCAAGCAGATTTCACTGGCTGGGGAACTGGGAGAGCTGCAGCACTCTGAGCCTTTCAGGTATTTCTGTCACTTGGGCTGAGCAGACAGAAATGCTGCTCTAAGGAGGCAGGGCTGTACTACCCCAACTCACCCTCACTCCAGGCTCTGTGCAAGCAGCAGGTCTTTCCATCCATTGCCTTGCTCCTTCAGAGAGCTTTTTCAGGTCCTTGTCCTTTACCCCCTTATTCTCCACTTCCTGTGTCCAGATAGGATCTCTGTTTCCTCCAGCTCCCTTCAGCTTCTTCAAAATATTCCTGAAGTACTTGCTTGACTTCAGTTATTTTAGACAACACTTTTGAGCATCCAAACCTATCAATCACAGAATTTCTAGTTCCTGAATAGATGTAGATAGGAATATGCATCCATGGGCAGGACATCACCATGCGAGTGTGTTCTGGCAGTCCCACCAGGAGCTGTCTTGCAAAAGAAACCTTTCCATAACAGAGACTCACGTGCAGCCTCCCTGCAGACCCCCCGCTTTTTCATGCTTTAGGTATCAGAAATATCACACAAACCATTTAGCTCCAAACCCACTGGAATATCATAGAGGGTGAAGGAATGCTGGCACAGGACACAGCATTGCAAGTGCCAATGCCTGCCAATCCAAGGGCCAGCTGGGAGATCAGGGAGGCTGAATCACTGGTCAGTCAATGAGGGAGCTGCAGGAGATGGCAACCATGGTGTGGGCCGCAGAAGGAAAAGGGACAAGTCCTCTGCAGCAGGTGAGAGAAGGCTGATCACTTCTTTACACAAATTCCAAAGCATAACACCCTGCTGCTCTAAGCCCTTGATACAAGGAAAGCAAGTTCAGTGGTAGGGTTACACTGTTTGCATTTAGAAATGGTTTATGGAAATGATTAGCAATGATTTCGAGACCTTTCTGCCTCAGCCCCTCTGGCGTTCATTGACAAAGGCCTCTGGTGCTCTCAGAGAGTTTTGCAAATGCAGCATTCAAGCTTTTGTCTCTGCTGTCACCAGTTCTCACAGCTCTGAGAGATTAATTTTTTGCAAATGGAGGGTAAACAGCTTGATTCTGTTTACCTTTCCAGTGCTGTAACAACACAATTCAAATTGGCCTCAGCCTTGAGCACGGCTAGAGGCAGCACATTGGGAGAGCTCAGTTTTACTGCTTTTCCACAAGAAAAAATTAACCACAACATTATGCAAAGAATAGAAAGCACTGACAAGTTTTTTGAAAGGGAAAAGAACTGCAGATAGTGATGAGGCAAGGAGATTCAGTTTAAACTAGGGAAGGCGAGGAGATGGTAAAGGAGACAAAGGAAAGAGAAAGGAAAAAGGACAGCAGAGTTTGGGGAATGCAGCTACTGCATTCCCCTCATTGTAGCCATTACAGAATGAGTGTTTCATCTGTCTTATGGAATGGATGAAGGCAACAGAGAGTAGGGAGCAGGGAGATCAGAGGCAGATTTGGCAGGAAGATGTCTGTACACAGAGGTGTGGAACTGGCTGAGAAAAGCTGAGCCTGGACTGCTCGAGGCTCAGAGGCATCGATCTCTGCTCTCCCTTGCATGTGTTATTGTGCTGTGGGAGGGCTGAGTGCATGAAGGGTTGAAACAGGGGGTGCACCCTCTCAGAGCCCTTGCACATTAAATGTCTCCTGTGCTCTGCAAGCAGCCTTTCCTGGAAGAGAAAAGCAAACTAAGCTTCAAATAAAAAGACTTCGGTTTTGAAAATAGGAGAATAAAACTTTTCAATTATTCTCCAGAAAATAATTCCCTTTTTCTATTATCAGGAATTATATTAAATCCTAACTTAAATTAAACTAAAAATCCATGTTTTGGTGAGCAAATTATTTGGCTAATGGCATCCAACTTCATCTGTCACCTGTTACTGTGGTTCTCATGGAATGAGATATTACATACCAGCAAATACTCAGCAGGGAGATTCATTAGATGGGGCTCAAAGATTTAACAGAGTTTCTCATGTTTGTAGCAATAAAAAACCCTATGAAGTGTTGCTGTACACAGAAGAGCCAGGTAGAAGAGGCTCCCTATTTCTCTCTGCACTGCCCTCCAAGAAGAGCCTGAGGAAATGCACACACAGCCACCAGTGTGAGGGTTAAAACTCCCCCCAGTTACAGAGGTTTATTAATGGACCCAGACAGGAGGTGAACAAAAAGAGACAAGGAAGACAACCTAATAGAGAATGGAGAGCCCTATTAGCAGACCCCAAGAGAGGTTTTCCAAAGCTGTGAGGAGGAGAAACAAAGCAGGAGTTGTGTACACTGTAAGTGCTCTGTGCCTATGGCACACAGGAACACCTTTCTTGGAAAATCTCATTTCCACCACGGGGTTAAACCCAGTGTAGGGATCAGCAGCCACCACAAATGTTTCCTCACGCTGATACTGTTCATGACAGTCACTCATACCTACAGAGGAGACTAGACTGTGTGTTTCTAACAGATTTAGCAGCCAGCCTTCAAAGGCAGGGACCAGAGCGAAGAAAACAAACCCAGCAAAATTATACACCAAAATATGAAGGTACAAACCCACTGCATGCAGCAGAACGGTGCTGGATATCAAAGTAGTCACCCCTGGTATATGTAGTAGTTTTAGGAGAAGTGAAAAGTCATCCTACGTAATGGTGAATCATTAAGAAAATACATGTACACAATGTATCCTAACCACTCGCTATTACTGTTTATTTATAGTGAGGTGTCAATATAGGTTTGCGTTTTATACTCTTCTGGCTAAAACTCTGAAGGAACACTGTGTTCATGAAGAGGTTGACAGAGCTGTAGTTTCCAAATAACTTTTTAGACACTCTTTCCATGGTAAAAGTTGTGAAGGTTGCTGTTTTAAAAAAAATTCAAGATAGTTTAGTAAAATACAGATAAATAATAGATGCTCAGCATAAAAGATGTCTATTTTTCCTCTCTCAAACATGTTAGCCAAATGCAGAAAAGTAAACCCTAAGGAGACTGGGTCATAGTTAATTTGGCTGTCATGGGAGAATATTAAATGATAAAATCACGTTTTCACGTCCATAAAAAATGCAGGAAGGATATTTACTTTGCATGTATAAATGACACAATTTATTGTTCTATTTTAACATTTCTTTTCTTCAAACCACCTCCAAGAAGGTTTCCATGGAAACCTAACAAGAAAAGCAAAGAGGAATATAATTTTGCTCAGTTTATATTGATTTTAAATACCACTGCACTTACACCAGGAATGTGTCTTCTGCACGCATTTTTTATCAGCTGACAATCTAAGTGTTACAGTTGATTAAAATAGCAATTTAGATTTAGCAGTTATCAAAAACACTGTTTGCAGTTCAGTCTATCACCTACCCAAATTATGGCATTGTAGAACATCAGAGATGAGTAATTTTTTAAGCAACTATGATGAGCTTTATCAAGATGAAAACTGCTTTGGAGCAGCCCTGGTCCTCCATTCTGTCTGTTCTTCCCTAGGGCTGATTTAAGGTACTATAGACAATATAAGAAATCTTTAAATTAATATCTTTAATTTCTTAAACTGCCTTGTATTGGTGATTAACATAATGATTTCTCCAGAGAGCCTGACCTCTGTTCTTTCCAAGAGATGTGACTTGGCCAATTGCTGAGGATGTGTCTCTGGTAGTGCTGGGGCACACACTTTTTGCAACTTTAATATCTTGATTTCTTTCCTTGGGTTTTTATTTATTGTGCAGGTTTTTATTGCTGCTGCTTTGTTGGGCTTTTTCCTTTCTCATTTTAAACTCTTCTCACCAAAGCCAGAAAACAAAGAAAAGTGAAGAAATCAGCATGTTTTAAACATTTCCCAAAGGCTTCAAGGCTGCCTATTTCCTGCATGCAATTACTTATTCCTGTTTTTCACTCCTGACTCATTTATACGTGCCTGAAAGCATTCTAGGATAACCTGTCCAACAACAACTGAATATTGAATTCTGAGAAGGAGCCTCATGCTGAGATGCCTGGAAGATTCTGTGTCTGAGCCTACAGGAACACACAGGTAGTTTCACTCAGAGACCTCACTGTCTTAAGGAAGCTGCAAATTAGTAAATCCTTCCAGGACTCCAATTTCAATACAATTTCTTCCTGTTTACAGAGAGCTGAAACTTGGTGACCTCTCACACTGTTTATCCAAAATGCTGATTGCTGTCCCAGTGGCTTTTACTTGTGTACAGACCTAGCTTGTACAGACCTAGCTTTGGTATTCACAAAAAAAAAAAAAAAAAAAAAAAAAAAAAAAAAAAGAATAAACCTGTTATGATAGGAGGCTAAAAGAATAAATTACTTCAGTTTTTCTCTCTGGGATCCATTATTTTCACTTTTATCAGTTCTGGATGAGGGACCACTATTTATGCAAATACAGCTGCATACACTTCTACAGACAGATCATGCAAAGATGAAATTCTATGTTCCCTTTTGATTGCAAGGTGGTCAGTAGAGATGACCTGTGATTTGGGGCTTTTGCTCTTAATTTATTTTTCATCATAGTCACCTTAGGAATGGCAGGGTTTTTTCCATTCTGCTTTAATGAAAAGTTTTTTTTTTCAGGACATCCAGAAGATGACAGAACCTTCCCTGAAAAGCAAACACAGGGGATTAAACCTTCTTCCCTTTCTGTATTCATAAAAACCAACATACAGGCAACAATACAGAAAAAACCAGCAACAGGATAACCCACACCACCATTTCTTGGGAACTTTCAAGCTCGATTTCCAAATTAAAACCCCATTTTAAGATCATATACCACATCATTTTCAGAGTGGAGCAGTTTCAGATTTCCTGTGTATGGGGGTTTTTTTTAGGTCAGGTCTGCTAATGAGCTCAAAGTGAGTGACAAAAATCCCCCTGATGAAATGACGTAACAAATATGAACTCTGAGTGTGTCCCCCACAATGGGTAATGATGTTGGCACTTGAATGACGGTCAGAACAGGCTGAATTTCTGTTCCTGCCATTTTAAAAAAAGAAACACATTGGCCTATCTTCCCTCATTCTCCGATAGTGAAATGTAAAAATAGAACTATGCACTCCAGAGGGCTCCAAGGGCTCTTTTCATTAATGCGAAAAATCCATAATTTATAGCTCTGCAGCGTGAATAGGTTTGGAAGACATTTAATCACTAGTGAAAATGCCATAACCCCAACCCCACTCCCACGAAAATATAGATAGCTCACAGCTATTCACCCGGCCTTGTTGGGAACTGCTCGAGTGTTCCGTATATTCTCCCTGGTGAATGAGAGCAAAGGAACACGTCGTGAGAACTGCTAGTCCCAAACACAGCTTACACTGAAAATACACAAAGAATCATTTCAAATGGTGTATAAGTGATATCAGTTGCTTTCTAAACATAACACATTTTTGCCTAAGTACTATCCACTGGGGATCAAGTCACACTTTTGATCCTGTCGTGCTTCTAGGCATGATATGTGGCAAATGAGAATGCAGCCGTAAGAAAATCTATCTTGGTATTAAGGATGGGAAGGCTTGTATTCCAAGGATTAATCTGTATTAAACTTCAGACCCTTCCACAACCAGACTGGAAGGTTCCATGCAGCTTTTTGCTTTCCAGTTACATGCTAAGATAGAAGATATTTTGCTGTGAAAATCATCTGGTTTGAAATGTCTCATATGTTACCAGAGGGATCACAATTAAATTAACCTACCTTGTTGTCTGAATACACACATATAGGGATTTACTTTTGTTATAAAGCATTTTAGATTTCTACAGTTTCTCCAGATTTACTGTCCCCTTACAGTGGAGTTTAAAGGTGGGTTAGATACTAATGAGATCTACGTGATTCTCATGTCATTCAAAGCCACCACAGATGTTCAAAAACTGCTTCCTTTTAACAAAAATTTTATTAAAATCAAAGTCATCTTTTAAAGACCTGTATCACCAAAAGGCTATGTAATGATTTTGAAAATGGTATTAGTGATATGAAATTGTGATACTAGTGATATGTCTTCTTAAAATTGAAGAACACTATAGTTGGAGCAAATATTTAAAATAATGGACAGCATCTTCTGTTCCATAACTCAACAAATCTTCATCTGATTGCACAAAGTGAAAGAAAGCAGCTTAGAGCATATAAAAATAAAACCAACCCAAACCAGAACTAAAATGTGTGGCAGCAATTAAGATTGTATCCTGGATCACTAAATCCAAATCTCACATAACCACATGCTATTTTGAAGAGAGAGACTCATTTTCCAGGCTTTCCATTTCAACAAAGCCAAATAAGGATAACTGTGGTGTCTCCTGACAATGCATTAATCCACCTTTAGATCCCCCAGCACCAAATCAGAAATCCTGTCAGCACGTGAGAAACAGGGTAGATAGGGTAGAACCACTTACTGCTTTTGAAAATTAGTTGAAAAAATCTGTCTGGCTTCTGTTGCATTGGCAGGCTCTGTGCTGGAGCTGAGGTTACCTGTGTGTGACATTCCAGCTCCAATTGGATCTGTCTTTCAGCAGGCAGCATGAGCAGAAACCCTCATTAGCTCAACACTGTGCTAGTATTAATTGGGTACAAAAATAACTGTCTGATTTCTACACGGTTTTCTCTGTTCCATTGTTTCTTGCATTGATAATTTCCACCTTGGTATTGGAAGCAGCAAATGGGCACAGGCAGTGGCTGGTGTAATTCCTGTCCATCTTCTCTTCCCATGTTTCTGTAATGGAGGCAACTGGAGAAGGGAAGATGCCCTTGGCTGGCAGCTCCAGGATCCCAAGGTGGAATTCCACAGCCACCTCAGCTGGGGCTTGGAGCACATCTGCCTGAAGAAGCACAAACACATCATCTCAATGTATCTAATTCAGACCATTTGCAGCTGAGTTTTCACTGACTGCATCAGGAGAGGAAGGCAATGTGTTCCACAGAGTATATTAAGATTCTGCAAAATTTAGAGGTAAGCATAATGAGGGAAGAATCTTCCTGAATCTGACCGTATTCATCCCTTTGTTAGCCCCCAAATATGTCAAGGACACTCAGGAAAAGAAGCTGAATTAACCAAAAAGGTGTCAATTTAAGGCAAATTGCACAGATCAGCTCTGCTAAGAGGACAGATTTTTCCTCAGAAATAGAGGTGGCATAACTTGGTTTCACTCTTTTCAAAGTGAATTACACTAAAGCAAATTGAGGCCATTTAAATTCTGACTGCATGTACATAAAACGATTTATTATAGTTTCACTAATACGTTTCAAACCCAAATTCATTTGGTTTAATTTTATTGAACATGTCTGAGTAGACAAGATATAATCCAGCTTTAAACATCTGCCCTGGGATTTTTTGATTTCTGCATTCTCTTCTTTTTCATCTTCTTTCTTTTGCATATCTACCATTGCTATTTGAATTTCAAGATAAGTGCCCCACTGGGTACTGCTAGTGTTTTTCCTTTTGAAAAGAACCATCTGGAGAAAAACAGCATTATTGCCAACACTAGCATTAAAAATGTGAGACGGGCCTTAAGAAATGATAAGATTTATTTAAAAGTGTGAATCTTTCCCCCACAAACAATGTATTTACATTTTTTTAGTGTGCATCTTGTATTTTCAATGTACACCAGCCACTTTTTCAAACTGTGATACAGCAAAAGCTGGCTTGGCCAGGGAACCACTGGACTGCAAAAGCCAAGGTTAGATTAAAAATACCAAATATCAGGAGAGATACAGAGCTCTGAGAATTTAAATTCTTAAAGTCAGGAGCCAGGCCAGCACTAGAACTGTTGATGCTATGGATCAGTTAGAATGAACCTGTTCCATGGGAGACAGACAAGACAGAGATTGCCCAGTTCAAACCTGGCACCTGGGGAGTTCAAATCCCAGTACAGAAAAGGCCCATTTTCTCCTTATTGTTTGCATAAAACTGAAATCCTTCTTGCTGGGAGGGATGTAAGTGAAATGCAATGTTTGGGGCATTAAACTAAATTATGATCAAGTAACCTTAACCTGCTACTCACACATATCAAACTTTTCTGTGTGTCTGGTATCCAGATTTTCTCCTATAATGAAGAATTGTTTTGATCAAATTTTGGCTAGAAGCTTTTATTTCTTAAAATCAGTTCCTCCTAAGTTGCAGACAATCTTAGTGGTGAGCTTAACTTCCTTTAGTAATAGAAATTTCACAATATCCAGTGTTCTGCAGCTGGGTCAACCAGGTCAGACATTCCTTAAATGAATTTGTGAAAAAAGTGACAACTGCTGCTTGTGGGGTTTTAATCAAAATAAAACTTTTAAACAAGTTAATGAACAGAAAAAATATTTCCAACTTGTTACTTGCTTCATTCAACAGATGTGAGTTCACCGTGCATTCACAGATGATGTATTTAAAGCATGAGCAGCATCACAGAAATGTCTTTTCACAGGAGCTAAGCTCAGAGCTGTGCAACACTTGTAAGGTCTGAATAAAGAACGGATCAAGAATCAAACTGTGATGCTTGGTCCAAAAAGCCTGGAAGTGAAGCAGTTCCTACTGGTTTACTCATAAAAATGTTGAGAATTGATCCAAACCCTCAGAGGAACCTCTCCCAGCCCTCCAGCACAGGACCTGAGCTTCTCATCAAGCAGTGCAGGGGTGGAAGGATGGAGAGAAGAGCTCCTTCCTGTTACATCTACACTTTCTTCAGGCATGACAGCATCAAACCTCAAGCCTCAAGCCCACTCATCGGTACAGATGGGCTGGAGAGTCAAAGGGATTTTTTTCATAGCCCCACTCAACAGAATTATTTTTTCCTTACTTGTGCTGTGAATGCATTAGCAGCCCTTCAGTGTTCAGCACGGCATGGGAGCTTTATCCTACACACAATACAAGGTATATAACAATAATTGCTGCACCCTGCAAGACTCGATGAAGGACATGTCTACTTCTATTTTTTTTTCTTGAAGACATAAGTGTACCATAAACAAAGAACATTAATTATAAAGCAGCTCCCTGGAGAAATGGAAATTACTTGAGGAGTAAGAACGATTGCTCTGTCCAGGCCACATCCCACTGAGATGCAATTTGTTTCCATTTACATCACACTTCTTTTTCCGACGACATCCTGTATTTTCCTGACTCTTCATTACAACCCACAGTACATAAGGCTCAGTGAATTCCACATCTGTTCCTCACAAAATGTAAATAAAATAAAGTAAAAATGTTTATGTGGTGTATTTAGAGCTGCAAGTTATAAATATGCAGTTTTTACTGTAAGTCAGGTCAGAATTTTAAGCCAGACATATAATCCTTCTTTTCCCCCGAAAGATTGAGTGTCCTTTAGACAGAGAAGCATATCTTGTGTTTCCATCAGATTCTTTTTGCAGGAAGGCTTTGTTTTCAATATGAACATTTGTAATAAATTACATGAGGGCAAATGAAGGGAAACTGTGTCAAATATGGTTATAACTACTAAACAACAGAGTCCTGTATCTGCAAGATTGCTTCATGCCTGTTACAGGCTGGAGTGAAAGAGCAAGTTTTTTCTTCCAGTCCAGCAATCTGACATGCATTTTATTTCTGTAATACAGATTGATCTGCCTCGAGGTAAGCAGTAGGGTGTATTACAAAAATTCTGAGGTTTTTTCAAACTCATGGTTCTCATGACCCCCATAACAAAAACGAACTGTAAACCTCAGAGAAAATTGTATTTACTGAGAGTGCTTCAAGGACAGACTAGAGCCCAAGAGCTGGGCTCTAGCAAATAGTTGTTCAAGCTTTCTATTCCTGGGACACACCCCCTGGGCCCAGGGATTCTACTGAGAATTTCTATCCACATGAAAATACAGCCATCTGGGAAAACACCAAAAAACCCCAGTGGAACAAAAAAAAGCCCGCAGTTATAGTGGTCGTTTACTCATGGGACTATAGTCCTAAAATCTCAAAAGACAAAGTAACAATGTCCTGATTACAGCACTGCAAACTCCATAGCCTTTCCTTCTAATTTTGAACACACACTTGAGTTGTTTCCTGTCCTAAACTGTCATGTGGTACACAGACAACATTTCAGGGATTGCTGTGTTCTGCTGCAGCAGAGAATGAAGTCATCCCAGGTGGGATGCAAGGATTTACTTGTTGAAGACATGAACTCATGTTTTGGGACCGTGTAAATACAATTTATTGATGTGGTACATCAAAAAATTGTGGAGCAAGTTCTGCGCTCTCTCTCACAAGGGCTGGAAGAGCAGCACCGAATTGAAGGCTCTCCACTACACATCTTGTACCTCTAAATCCTGAATTTATGGGAAGGAGCAACCTGAGCAGCCAGCTGCTCTTAGAGGCCGTGCTCCATGATACTGAAAGCAGGAGATGAGGAGTCCATCCCAAAAACATTGTGCCAAAGCACAGAACAAATTATTTGATTCAGACTTTGCTTTATACCCAACTTAGAACACAGTCCCAAACTGGTCTGTCTTTTATGATCCTTGAACAGGAAAAGTAAATTATATGCAATGAAATTAAAGTGAGTCTAGTGCAGTATTTAAGATCAAATATTCTGGAATAGGTTTTAACTTGTGTGAGGGAGCTGAAGGTGAATTGTTCTCTGGAGCTAATTGAAGAGCTTCCTCTAAGGGAAGGGAAACCTGTTTTGATACTTATGTTGCTAATGAGATGCAACAAAAAATGACTTCCTAGTTATTATGCTGAAATATGTCATGCATATTCAAAAACTATCTCCAAGGAACTGAAACAATTTAGGCAAGATGAGCTACTGAATACATGAAAGGAATTGACTTCACGATCCAGCTAATGATTAGATAGGCTTCACTGTTAAAAATAATGATTGAACCAAAAAAAATGTACATTCACATTAACTGCAACCACTAGAAGTTACTGTGAGCACGCAGGCTGAATGGCAGTTTAATTTTGTTTCAACTGTTTGCTTTTCATTTGTCTTAAAAAAACCCAAGAGTCAATTTATGTTATTTGCATTTGTGGGAACTCAGCATCAGTTTTCTTGGAGTTGTCTGATGACTGAAGTATTATCAGTTATTCATTAAGGTAGTGCAAAAGTGCTTTAGCTGTCAAAACTATGGGGTTTGACAGTGTAATGGTATATATTCATCCAATAAATTCAAGCCAAACATCAGGAAAAAATATTATCCACATGGCACCTACTTAACACAAGCACGCAACGCAGTACCTTCCTGCCATTGGTAAAGATTTTAACAAGTTCAAAGGAGAGCTGCCCAGCAGCATGTTAGGCTACACCTAGAACAAGTTTCTAAACTGAAACTGATAAATTCTCAGCAGAATTACAGTCAGTTGAAAAACAGAGATGCTTGTCATCTTCATGATTCTCTATGTTTTTCAGCAGCATCCTCCACGAACAAAAGGCAAGTTAATGTGTCCAGGAAAATGTCCAGAATGAGCACCCAGATATGAGTGTTTGATCCATCCACCTGATCAAATCCTGCAGACCTGAGAATCAGCTGAGGAAGGGTCTGTGCACAGTACACCCCTGAAGTGGTGGGCAGGAGGTGGGATGTACTCTGAAATGCTCAAAGATGGTCCATCACAGACTTTTAACTGCTGCTGCTGACAGGTTTTGACCTTCAGAGCAAGACTGCAAGAACAGGGGTCAGGGAGTCTGATTCATTTTCAAGCTCATTATCAAATCTGTCTCACCCAGGATATTTAATCTCTCTCTGTATACAGAATTAGTATCTGGTTTATTATCTTCTAATATAATATTTAGGTAATTTGGAGCCTGTGTACTTTTTATATGATCTGAAGGCTGTGACTAACTCAAAGCCCTGTCACCCTGCCCTCCCCTGGCATCCGATCCCATCCTTTGGAATTACTGGGGCTGCAAATGGGCACTGGTTTACTTCTACACAGAACCAGTTGCAGTATTGGAGCCCTAAATTCTATAAATAATAATGAAAAAAACACGCCAAAACCAACCCAACAAACAGAAAGGAATGAAAAGCCTGCATGGGAGAATTTTTGAAAAAAATGTTGGCATACTCAGTACACTTCATGTGCACCTCTTGTGAGGAGGCAGAAGGGAGAGGGTGGCAGTTTTTGACTGGATCAGGGAAATTAGGCAAGCTGAAGTAAAACATGTTTCAAGCAGAATTTAGAAAGGACATTGAGAATCACCTAGCCCCCAGGTAAAGAGAGGCTGAATGCCTTCACTCCAGCTTTCCTAATCAAGTCAGACAGATTTGCTGGGTGTAGAGTATTTCTTGCTTGGGGAAACTGATAATTGACCAGTTTTCAATGGGAGGAAACTGCTACTGTGCTGACTAGGGTAGTTTAAACATAGAAGTCACCCACTGTAGCCTCGAGCTCCCAGAAAAGTAGAAAAATTAATTTAACATCCCAATTTTCTTTTGTAAGGAAAGTTTAAAAAAAACCCTCTGTCTTTTAAAATTAAGTTAGCAAGCCAACATTCCATCTCTAAACTGACACTTCACCTTGCTTGGGCATCCTGCACATTGCAATAGCTGGAGCTGATGCAGCTAAAAAGACACACAAAATTACAGGAACAGCCATTTGAGAACCTGTAGAAATGTATGGGGCATCCACACTTCTCTGGGCAACCCGGCACAGTGGGTGATTTCATGTTTCATAAATCTAATAGAGGCTTGTTATCCTTGTCACTCTGATGAAAATGCAAATCACAAAACACAACTACGTGAGAATGCTGCTCATTTGTGAAAGATGCTGCAAGGAAAGGTGCACAAACTCAACCCCCAAATGGAAAGTCTGTGACAGGAACTCCTGTGTTGGATGGTGCAAGCCAGAACAAGTCTGGTGGCAACACAGCTGCTTTAGCAGATAAAATTGGTCTTGATGACTTGGACACCTTTGTGTGGCAGTGCTCCAAACCTGGAATGTGTCACACCAAACTGCAGTGTTCAGCTTTATTACCTCAAATTCATATCAAATTAATGCTGAGCAAAGACCATTGCCACCCTCAAAGTGTGGCATATTTACGGTATCTCAGAGGCTAAATGAATTTACTACTAACATGCAAACTAAAATCTAAGCTCAAATGAAGAGTTAATAATCCAGGTGGATTTTTTTCATGCTCCACACTACAGATTTGGACTAGAGCCCAACTCATTCACCTGCAGCTGCAGCATCATTACCATCATGCACACACACAAACAGTGGGAGTGTTTCATTTGATCGATAAAGTACATACATCTGATTAACAGCCACAAGTAGCTGATGTATTGACTAAAACAGTGCCAATATCTCCCTACACTCATCTTGTTTTCTTTTTCTTTCCTTTTATTTCACTATTTGAAAATATCTTCTGCTGATGGAAAAAAAGCTCCATTTTTTTCATAAAGGAGATCCTTTGTAACCACGAGGGATATGTAACTGCTCAAAAAAAGATATCGGAAATTTAAAATATTAAACCCATGTTTCTCATATCTATCTCTTCAGAAAGATAGCTGTTTGTTCATCCTGCAGATGAAATGTTTTAATTGAAAATTTCCTGAGGCTTACAAACAGCTTGTTCATTCAATCCACATCTCTTATTACCAGCATTTATTAATATATGATATAACAAGTTTAGAAGTGATGGCCTTGCTAAAGCTGAATTTGGCAGAACCCTGATATTCTCTCAGCTGGTAA
This sequence comes from Corvus cornix cornix, assembly GCF_000738735.6. Taxonomy (NCBI): domain Eukaryota; kingdom Metazoa; phylum Chordata; class Aves; order Passeriformes; family Corvidae; genus Corvus; species Corvus cornix. The sequence continues at coordinate 7,210,168 of NC_046339.1, read as the reverse complement.
GAAATGTGCAATAAAATTATAAAATTAGAGGGAATTCATTTTGACAGTGGAAGGAAAGTATCTTTATTAAATTATAGTGTTATCAGGATCTGCCTTTTTCTTGAGAGGTGCTCATAACTCAGACTAGTTCATTTCACACCATTAGAGCATCAAAGCTTGTTTGCTCTTGGTAACAAAAATTGGAAATATTTTTCAAGAAAAATTGCTGCAAGGCAATCTCTGCACTTTCAACACAGCTGGCTGTGCAAACTCTAAACTGAAAATACTGTCCATAATGTTACGCTGATCTGCCCTTTTACTAACAGGTAAATAAAAATGCATATTAACAGGTTAATGCAATACAGCTTGAGAAAATAAAGAATCAAAATATGATCGCATTAGCTTTCTCAGTCATTCCCTACTTTTAGTGGAAAACAGTTTTGGCTGTTGCCCTGGCAGCTTGCTTCCCTTTCCTTTTTGCTGTGGCTCAGACAAGCAAATACAGAAACACCGGCAAGTAAATCTACAAAGGATGGAAAATAACATCAGGAAAAATAACTCAGTATTTTTCAGAAGCTTGCTTGCCCACCTCTTGCAGGGGAACAGCAATCTGGTATTTATGCATTTATGAGGCTGAAGCAGCCCCCACACAGCAAAGGAATGGGGCTCCCTGCTGCTCCTCAGTCCCTTACATGGAAGGGAAGGGTAAAGGCTCGTGGCCGGTGACAGCTCTCACACCACAGAGCCCTTTCCCTGCTCATTTGAGCCATTCCCTCCTACTCTGCTCACAGCCCTGCTTGTTCTCACCTACCTCAATGAATAGAATTCCTGTCAGTGAGCGCCAGACTATGGAATATTACCTGGGAAATGGGTGACAACCCACCTTCAGCTTCACTAGCACAGGAATTCAAACATCAGCACAGATAGACTTGAAGCCAAACTTCAGGCACAAACCTTATTGTTTTCTGCTTGGGAATGTGGCCAAAAGTCCCAGGTGCTTTTAAGAAAGGAGAAAAACAAATCACTGAGGATTTCATTCCACAGACAGTTGAGATACTGCCTTTACAAAGCCAGGAGAGTACAGGTGAACTACTTCACTCTCATCCTTCTGAGAAAGAGATTTATTGGCACTGATGCTGAGGTTTCAGCCCCGATAGACATGAAAGTGGTAGGAACTAGAAAGTACACAGAGAGTTTCAACTTTAAATGCTGTAAGAAAATGGGGTAGACATTCAGCTCATAGTTCTATGTCAACTAAAAATCAATCTATGCCACATGGGATAATTTACACATCACTAGCAGACACAACACCTGAGAAGACAAACTATCATCTTCTAATTATTCACAAGGAAATTCTGATATGAAAAGCCTGTTAGAGAATTGGATTTAGCATTACTACTTAAATGAAGCATTTCTATAAACAGATAGATACTTACCAACCTGCCTGCTCAGACGCCAGGAAGCGGTGCTCTGCAATTTCAGAAAATCTATGTAACTTATCTGCAATTAACAAACATCAGGGTCAACAACAGTTATGAACACCTGAAATCCCAAAAGCTAATTCAGTTTGTCTGAATTCAATTCAGAAAGAAGTCAAGAAGAGAAAATTGACCATAAATAACAGGTATGATTCAGTTATCTCTCCAGACTGGAGAAGATAGTGGCATTTAAAACACAAAAGCTTCTGGAAATACATTTTGTGGAAATCATATTGGGGACTATTTCAAAGCTATTCATCAGGATGACATAAATTTGTGATACAATTTTGGTTTACACGTTTCCACTTCCATCTGAATCAAATCTTCTAAACATGAAAGACTTAACTGATCGATCTGGAGAAGATACAACGCAGCAGGCATTTTAAGTCAAAGATTTTGCAAAATTATCAATGCAAACATTTTTATCCTTCATCAAAAATCTTTCTTAAAAAGTGCAGAAGGAACTGGCTACCAAAGTAAAGACAATTTAATGATATTTCAGAAAAATGTGGGAAAAAAAGCTTTGACTACATATCTTTGAAAATAACTCTGAAAATAGAACAGGACGGAAGCAGCTGAGTTACTGAACACAGTGGATTGCCTGAGTTTTTCACCACGCAAAAATGAGATGCACAAGTTAAGAGAATGAAAGACTTTCCCTCCTCCAGATGGTAAGCTGCATGGGCAGTAATTGATTTTAATCACAGATTCCTGACAACATTCTTTGCCTAGGGAGGGCTCAGTAGCTACTGATGTCTGAAGCTGAAAGAATATGGTACCTATTTTCAGTCATTTCATAATCTAGTTCCCAAAAATCACAGTGAACTTTCAGTAGCATAGTTAAAAACATTATTATCCTTTCTTGTGCTGTACTTTACTGCTTAGTTTCAATTCCAGGTGCACTTTAAACTGAACTTCCAAAAATGCCATATATCTTTTCCAAGCCACCAATTAAGCTACCAGATATAGATATATATTACCTAATCCACTTGGTTTAGTAGGTCACAGGTTCATATTTTCTATTCACTCTTGCATAATATGTAACCAAAGCTCCTTGACCTCTATTTTTATAAACTTGCTTCAGTACTTTTGCCAGAAACTGTCACCAAAGTTCAACCCAGTCCATTTAATTTTACTGCACATTAATGTGAGCATAATTAAAAGCATTTCTCTACATCCCTATGTTTCCCATTTACCTCAAGTAATTTTTAATGACACCAGCTATTTTTCACCTTCACTTAAGTATTCTTGGTCATCCCACAATGTGAGACAGCCACCATGTGATGAATGAAGGACTCTTCATATTTTCTTCTTCTCTTCATTCCATGTTTTTTTTAACTGGCTATTGCATCCCAAAAAACTTGAAGCCTTTGTGCATTCCTTTAATACAATAATAGGCTGTCCCTGAATTGCCTCTGAAAACAGTCACAGAAGCCCAAGGACTTTAAACAGTGCAATTGGGTTTCACATTACTTCCATGACCATGAAATATTGAACAGCATTCTCTAATGATACCCTTCAGAAATTACTCTATGAAAGTCCTAACACTGACAGACTGCTGCAAAGGATTAAATAACCACCATCAATCCATGATCCCCTCCCCTGTTTCATGTCTCACCAGACAAAAGAGAGAGAGATGAAATTTCTTGCACTTCAAATAAGATCATCTGTACTTCGGAAGGAAGTGACATAAAACAGATCTACTACTGGGCCTTTGTGGAGGACTTGAACCAGCTCCAAATAAAATACTTTTGTTTTTAAAATAGATTCAAGTATTCCAAAGGAAGAAATGCTCAGATACACAGAGGTAACACAAATACAAGAAGCTTTCTAACCTTCACCGAGTAATTTCTCTCATTTGGGCTTTACAGATGCTACAGCAAAAGAGTTAAGTACATCATGTACTCAAAACTATCAAATACTTTTTCTTTATTATAACTGCACTACAGCCATCTCTCAAATACCATGCAGAGTCCTCTCATTTGGTTGATGCAGTAATAGCATATTGTGTGTAGACACAGATGTTCTTCACTGGGTTGTGCCGAAACCAATCTAATTTTGTGAGATAAGTGAGATGTTCTGATTTCAGGACTTGATTTCCCAGCATAACAAAAACATCAAAAGAAGTGAAGCCTCTTACCACTCAGAATTCAGATAGAAAAGCTAAATTCTCTTTCCTGAACTCCAGGAAGGTTTATGTGAAGGGAATATCCCTCAGCTGTTTGGAAGAGCCCTGGAAAACAGAAAAAGTTGGCATAGACTTATAAGTTACATTAATTGAAATAATAATTAAGTATGCAAAATATTGCTTAGAGGATCAGCATTAAAGAATGAACAAAGACAGTTACACAAAGAATTCTTTCAACTGAGCCTAAGTACCTCAGGAATTAAGTATGATGATATGGCATGGAGTGCAAGATCAACTCTGCCATGACTTGACAAAATTGCCAAATTTTGAAGTCATCAGAATGTGTATCTGATGTCAGCTGGTGGCTTCCATACAGTTCTCAGTCAGCTGATTTCCTTGTCTTGCCCACTAACACTACCCAGCAACTTCAACCAAGGAATGAATTTTACAGGGGAATACAGCATCCTGTCCTTATATAGAAGTAGCAGAAAAATTTTCTGCCTATCAAAACCTGTCCCCCCCCCAAAAAGTTTGAAACTTTTGGAGACCATATTTTACACCTCTGAATAGCAAGATTACTACTTTATTAAATGATATGGAAAGATTCTGTGCTGGTCTTCCAAAGGTGTGCCCACACTCTGTGACAGGAAGCAGCCCTGAACTGGTTTGTTGTAGCACTGGAGACAGGACAGCTCTGTTTGCACAGTGATCACTTGGCTGGTTATCCCTGCCCAGGAGCACATCAGGCGAGTTCAAGTGCTGTGAGGTGTCCATGCATCTGCAATTGTGAAGACTATCTCTGCAAGCACATTTAAAGCATAAATTTTAACATGATTTTAACAAGGAAACAAGAATCTTGTGAAAGTATCACCTTGGATTACATTGAATAGAAGTCATTTTTCCTAATGAATTGCACAAGCTGGCAGTATTTCCCACTATTACTACACTAAGTAGGTAAGTTTAGCAGTAATGTAAACTAACATTTTTATGAAAACAAATTAGTAAGACTGATTAACAATCTCATGACTACAGCAGCAATACAGACCACAGTCTGTACTCTAAGGTATATTCTCCCTAATAATGAGTAATAAAGCACTGAAATGTTCTCACCCTGAAGAGCAGAAAAAGCAGTTCAGATCTTAATGCTCAAGAAAGCAAGTGAGTTCATTTGTCCTTGCAGGTAATTACATCTGATTACAAACAACTTTCTCAGACAAAATAACTTTTTCTTATTTTTATGAAAATTCATGGTGCAAATCATGAATATTTGCATTCAGTTACTATTGCTCCATTTTTTTCATTGTGATGCCTGTGTGCACCCCCCAAACCTGGGACCCTTTTGGGCCAGACACTGAGCAAACATGACAGGTTTTTCCACCAAATGCAAAAGAGGGGGAGAAAGCCCCACAATGCTTCTCACTTAATAGTGAACTTAAGTACAGGGCATGTTTAGGTCATTCACATTTTGTGGCAGAAACAAGAGCCAAGCCCAGCTCTCCCTAGAGCCAGCTCTAGTACCAGGACCAAAAAAAAAAAAAAGCACCTTTTCCTTCTAAGGGTCATCACACATCTTTAGGAGGAAAAAAAATCAAGCAATAATTTGCAGGACTGGGGTTTAATGACTTGTCACTGTAGTCAAATAATTCAGTGTCAAATGCTTATGGTTTTTTAATGATTCACTGACATAGGCAGGTTCCATACACAAAGAGGTGTCTGGTTACTGCACGGCCTCCATGGAAGTTGTACAAAGTAGAATTCAAACATCCTTCACCACTTCATTAATGAAACAAATTCATCTTCTAATAGAAAAGAAGTCCTTCAGTGTTCTAGAACTCCATTTTACATTCATATATAGTCTGTATCTTGTCTGTTTGTATTAAAAGAAAATCCTTTTGATCAATGATCTGGCTTTGAAATTGCACTCCCCTGAATAGAGTTCTCAGCCAGCATGCAGTGTAAATGATACTTAATAGATAAAGAGACATGCTGTCAAGATCAGCTATGCATGTGTTAAAGCTCAATTGTCCCTGAGGTAGCAAGGAATAAAAGCCTTTCAGATAACACATTGCTGCCTGGTCTCATCTGTAATACATTTCAGAATAAGCAACAGGGCTTCGTTCCTCCTTTTCACTCAACTTATTTCCCTCTGCACAAGAGCTCCATTAGGGGAAATGAGAAAACTTTATCACTTACAATCTGGGATATTGAGGTGAAGGAAACCAAGATACCTGACCAAGATCATGCTTTTTCTTGGTGTCACAGGTGGCACTAGAAATCAGGAATCTATAGATTCACACCCATTACCAGTTCATCAAATTACATCCCTGCCACTGCCATCCAAATGGCACATCAGAGGTTTATTCTACAAGGAGATTTACTCTCAGCCTTAATAGTATTTTACTCTAACTCATTAGGATTAGCCAGTGAGGAATAAGCTCCTTAGTGTGTGGTACAGAAATTACCATAGCCATGCTGATCCTTCTCCGTTTATTTGGGCAGCATCCACTCCTGATCCATTCCCTAACATGAAACCAAAAAGACCTAAAAATCAGTAACCAAGTCCTGGGAGTCCTTATGCAAACACAGCACTCTGGAGTATGAGATACTTCCAACCCAGGTTTGTGCTGAGGACTGCTTATGTTCTTAGCACATAAATTACTTGGAATTAAATGTTTTGAGATTTAAAATGAAGTTTACAACTCTACCTTTGCTTTTGCATATTTCCCAGTCAGCTACAAAGTTTTCTGAAATTCTTGATAGTCAGTAATTGCAATTTAATAAAATGCAATCAAAATTTGAACTTTTTTTCACCAAGATAAAACCATGGTATAAAAGGAAAAAAACATTTTGGTTGACCAAAACAAAATTTCAGCCCATATAAGACTCTGAGTCTCTCTCCCTTGCACTGTAAAGGGAGTAGTCTTGAGTTACTTGTTTATAGATATCATAAGATCAGGCCTGTGAAGAGCCATGCAGAAAAATAAAATCAATACAAAGAGAGGAATTTTATATGATTGGTTAGAAAAGAAACTCTGAGGTCAAGTGGAGACTCTTCATCAGACTACTATGAGAACAACTTTTTTTTTTAATAAAACAAGAAGCAGAAGGCAGCAGTATTATTAACAATTGCATCAGTCTCCAGACATATTGCAAATGTTCCCAAAAGTTACTGCACAAAGCATTTCAGCCTGAGAGAAAATTGAATTTATTTGGAAAGTTCTTATGCAGCTACTGACCATAAAAATTATTTTAAAGGACTGTCTTCATCTCCAGCATTGTTTCCAGCTGTGTTTAAACAAATCTGATTTACTTTGTCATTATCTGCAGCTGTATTTCCCTTCTATTTGCTTCCTTTTGAAAGCAGTCCAGTGTGAATAATTCAAAGGAAATGCAACTTCATTCCATCATTTTTCCATTTCGTCCCCACTCTGGTCACTGATCCTGGACATATACTATAAAAAGAAGCTGAGACTGAAATTATACTAAAGGAGAATTAGTTTAATGTATACAAGGACTCAGGGGGTCTGCCCTTAAAAGCAAATTGTGTCAATGTCAGGGCACTGATCGGCCCTGCTCCCCTCTGCTCAGAGAAATCATGAATTGCTCTAGTGCTGCCTTCTGGAGCAGCAAGAGACAGAATACCAGAAAGTCTGTGCATCAAAACAATAAAATTAAACACCTCCCAAAGGCTTCACTGAACAGGCAGGATGAGAGAATAAAAGTACATTGTCACATGTTAATGCTTTTATCGAAAATGTTTGAGAAGAGAGGGCAAAGGGGAGGGAAGGGGACAGACAGCAATTACTTCATTATCTGCCATCCCTGTCGTGCCCTCACATTTACACACATTCATGCACATCCAGGCACACCAACACTGAGGGAAGAAGGAGGGGAGGGGCAGGGAGAAGGAAAAAAGGAGGGGCTGCATAGAAAGCTAAACTAAGAATGAAAATTCTCTATGAATCCAGATAACAATGCCTGTTTTTCCAAGATATGCCAAAATACTGAAGAGAAAAAGGGAGGTGAGAAATTTGCCCTCTGTACAAGACAACTGATTGCAGGGGGCTGTGGTGACACAGACCCTACCTTCATTCATAAATACCTCTGAAAACCTGAATTAAGCTGCTTATTATCCTAGGACATAATGTGACCATCTTTACAGAAATCAATGTCTTCTCCAGAGTTGCCTGCTCACCAGCTGAGAAATCAATCGGCTAAAACTCAACGACTGCCAGAGGAGCAGCCAAGGGCATACAGCCATAATACTAAATTTAAACAGAGATTACAGCACCTATTTGCCCAGCAAAATGTTTCTGCATCAAACTGTAGCTCTGATTCAGAGCTGCTGCCACAAATGCCAGGGAGGAGGAGAAATGGGATCTCACCCGGTGTGTGTTAAGTGTCACAGCTAAACAGCACAAGGTTTTTCCCTGCTCTGTATCCCTCTCTCTTTTGTGAAATATCCTCAGAGCACCTGACCTAGGCACAGAAGAGCTCTCAGTGCACAGAATGCCTTCACCTGTCTGGTGAGAACATTTAGCATTTGTGTTCCTTATATCGGAATGTGAAAAAAATCCACCAGAGTTCAGTGGCCACAGTTACTGAAGGAAGGTCTTTGATACCTACCCATGAGTAAAGAAAGAGGGAATTTTTATAAATTCTGATGGGCTTTTAGTGCAAATCTGAAAGAAAAGGAAAATACCCCGCTATGTCATGCAGAGGTCTGCTTTCCCTCTTTGGAACTGATTTTGCAGGCAGCTGAGGGAGAAGGAAGGGAGTAAGAGAAATCCACAAGAATTCAGCTGGGTGAAATCCATTCTTTCAGAAATGAAGAAAACTTTAGTTATTTCATAATGCAACTGTTTTTCAAATGCTGTGAGTTCGAGAGCACAGCACTGAGGATGGCTCTCACTCAGTTCTTAGCTCCCTCTTTCAGGGCTTGGGAAGAGCTGCTGTAACCATGGGCTCCACCTTGGCAGCTGCCACACCCTGATCATAGAGTCTGCAAAGCCTGGATCTTCATTTTGGACTCTCTGAGAACTGAAGAATTGAGATTTAAAGATTACCATCTGCACACTGCACTGCAGGAGAGACATTCAGGGAGGACACCCTTTTATGTTCTAATACTCTTCAATCTGTAGTGAGAGTTACTTCTGATCAACTGAGTAAAACAATCTGGTGTGATTTTCTGTTCTTATAAGTTAATGAACTTTTCGGCTGTATTAGTCATCAGTATGCAAATCAAACTCCAACATGATTTAGAATAGAAAGAAAAACAGACAGTGAAGAGAGTGCTGGGGTTCCTATGTACAGCAGGTTCAAGCTCAGTCAATTTTCTTTGTGTCCTGTTTTTGCAAAGTCTGTGTCCAGATGCAGTGAGAGATGCTGAGTGCCCACCTGACCTCCCAGCTGGGCCAGGGAGCCGGAGAATCCAGCACCAGTGAGGTTCTCCAGATGAGGTGTTTGTTAGAGCTGAGCCAGACTCCCAAAGTTCATGTTACAAAGGATGTTTTTTATATGCTAATTGCCTGGGTAGAATTCAAATAAGTAATGAAATATGTCTATTGTTTCAAATCCATCCAGAAATTTATAGTCACAATGTTCAATTTCCCATCCAGAATGTACAGCACATTTTGAAGTCCTAAGTGTAGTTAAGAAAGCACACACAGGCAATAAACCAACAACAATATATCCTTGTGATTAATTGATCCTTACGGGTTCCTTCCAGCTCAAGCTATTCTATGATTCTTTGACACTTTTAGGTGACTCTTGCAAAATATCAGAGCACAAGCTCTCTGAATATTTCTCCATGAACAAATCCAGTGATTTTTGATGTGTTGTGAACATCACAGCACAGAGAAACCAAATCAAGTAGAAACAAATGGGTGCCTGGTTAAGTGTTGTCTGCCCAGACTAAACAGATGGGTTTGCATTCCATGACAGCACACCCAATGTCAACAGGGGTGTGGAAAGTATCTCCAGAATGGGATGCTCTCATGTCCCAAAGAAAAAAGACAAGAGGAGCCTCTGGGAAGGGAGAAGCAGCTGATCAAAATGTTCCACTCCTCTGTAATGTAGTAATTTCAGTCCCTCCTGCGTAACATCTGAGACTGCAGCAGTCAGGATCTGAGGAGGCTGGGTTAATACACAGTCGTGCTAAACAGTATTCCCTGCCTTGAGCAGGGATTTTAATAAACAAACAACAAGAGAATAAAAACATACCAGAGACCAAAAAGAAAGCCAAAAGCAAACCCCCAAAACAACAACATAAGAGAGGGAGAAAATAGTTAGGGATACAAAAAGGGGAAAGTATGACTGGACTACAAATTAAAGTCTGGGGTTGCCTGTCTCTTACTAATTATAAGAAAAAAATGTCAGAGGATCAAGGAAAATACTGTTTCACAGCTCACATATAGGATTTTTTCCCCCTAAATTTTAAACTCTACAGGAAAATAATCTACCAAAGCTGATACAAGATAATCAAATAATTCTTCAAATTTCATTCAGCTTTTCATCAGCTACATGTCCTAGACTTTGAGATAGCTAGCAGTGTTTTGGCTGATTGCAGATTCAAAAAGTCAGCCATGAAAAGGCCACTGTGTTTTATATACTGTATAATCTTTCACTGAATTTAATATTTTTATGATGTACATTGTGCAGATATGTCCACAAGATAGACCTCATTCAGAAAATGGATTAAATAACTGCACAGTCTTGAATACAAATTCAAGACATGTTATCAGTAAAAAAATTTAAAGGGAAGATAATATTTACTGTGAACTATTTCTTCTCTTTGAAGTGGAGAGTGAAGTACTCTGTAGATAAATGGAAAATGACTCGTTTTCAGAACATAAATCAGTGTTTTAACTAAATTGAATTAATTCACATTTGGTGTCTTAAGCAGTAGATTGTAATTTTTCAGGAATATCTAAGTCTAAATGCCTTGATCATAAAATGAAGGTTCATAAAAGGGGAAAAATAACAAAACACTTTTTTACTGGTTAATCTTTCTTGCAAATGTTTCTTCCAGGAAATATACAGCTTCTCAGCTAATGGATGCAATCCTCCACAGGGATGTTCAGGGGCCTAGAGCAACCCCCTGTGAACCCAAACTGCAATAAACCCATCTCAATCACGGAACGAAACAAAGCTCTCTGTATTCAAATAGAGCCATACACAGAATGGGAAACCATATTTCAGTAAGAACACATTTCCTTGGTCCTGAGATGGATAAAGTGTTTGGGTTTCAGTTCCACAACAAAAAGGAGCTTGGATCATCTGGATATTTCATGCAGTTCTACAGAAGTAGCAGGGGACAGGATCCTGGATCAATTAAAAGTACTGGCAAAAGTCTCTGTAGTTTTAGTTGAGCAAGGATTTTACTCAGCATATCAACCGTATGAGTACAGATTAAAAATATACTGTTGCAAATACAGTTCTAATTTACTCCTGTGAGTCCAGCAGGAGAAGTCTGAAACCACAGAAGCAGAACTAAGGTAAGAACATGTTCTATTATATATAATAACAACAATTTCCAAGGCAGGAGAATAATATCTGTTGACTGGAGACAGAGCTAAAAAGTCATGCAGGAAAAATTTTCTCTCACAGCCTCTCTCACAATCAGCTCAAATCAAAAGCTTGATTTCACTCTTCTATAAAACAGCCCCATCACTTCTCTCCAACAAAAGATTTCTGGAATACAAATACAAGGTTCAGGATTACATTTTGTAATGAAAGCAATTATTACCCTTTGGAACACTCCTCTTCTGCAAACCTTTCACCTGCTATCACCACATTTCCCATGAGTAAACAGCTCTTGCCCTACCAGCTGAAATATAAATATTTTGATTATATCTCTGCACTGTATTTCTACAAGACCTGAATCAGGAAGACAGTCACATATCTGATTTTGCATGTTAGGGTAATTCCCTTGCAATCAAGTTCCTAAAGTTCTTAAAATATGGTGCTGTCTCAAGAATAATTTGATTTTCTTGGCAGTTTTTTCAATCTGAGTGAATTTGCATTTCCATGTGGTCATTTTCCCATTCTGACCCCTTTGAATTTGTCTAACTGTCCATAATTAACTTCCTGTTCATTTTCACAACATCATTATCAGAGTAATTACTTCATGGGCTGCTGAACTGAATGTGATACATTAAAAAAGGAGCAATAGCCCAAACCATGACTTCTATGATCTCTTGTAAATACATCTCCTACATTCTTAACTAGGTTGGTTGTTTTTATTAAATGCCTCTGAGAAGTGATATGTTAGAGCTCTACAGCTAGTGATTAAAATATTCCCTACTGAAAAATTTCCTTGGAAAGCAAGAAAGAAAGAAAAAGAAAAAGAAAGAAAGATTTACATTCTTCTGGGTTTTATTTTTATTTTCACTGCTTGGGAAATGATGATGATAATTCACTAGGAATGGAGACATTAATTTATCCATTGGCAATTCTCAAGAGAAATTTTAGGGTTTTTGTAGCCAGACCTATTAATTTGGAAGTACCTTCTCTATTTTTAATGATTTGCTTTTGCTTTTAGCACACTGCTATCAGGAACTGAAGAAGTTATTTGGACATGTTTGAAAACAAGACTTTCCACAGAAAGCTTCATCTGCTCATTTATTATTTGCCTTGAAGCTCTCATCAAAGGTAGATGACAGAATGTTTTTCCAGCTACCTGCCCTAAATCCTTTGAAGAGGCTTATTTATGTCATTATTATGGTATAAATGATTGTATTGAAATTAATAAGGTTTTACCATTTGCAAAATTTCCACTCCTTACTACAGGAATTTAAATGCATGCAGCTGTCACTTTTTCTCAGTTCCAAGAACTAAGGTTATTTTCAAGAACCTCCATAAAGGATATTTCACTGCACTGGAAAGGCCTTTAGAAGTCTGTTTGGTGAGTCTGCATGTGAGGGTTGCACTGAAGCACCTGAGAGCTGGTGAACAATAAAAAGTGTTTCTCAGCTCTGCCTGTGGGAGTATTTCTACCTGAGGCTCTGGAAGCAACTGCTGAAGGAACAGAGAGTGGCTCTCACACAATTCCCACAACAAGCAGCCTTCATTTGATCCCTCAGTGACCCTCTTCATTCGTCGGGCACTGTGCAACCTTGGATCCTCTCCAACTGCTGCCACCTTCCTCACTCCTTTGCACATGGGAAGAGAAAGAGTTGCTGGCCAAGGTACCTCTGCTGTGTCCACGCACAGTTTTATTCAGCAGCCCCATTAAGGATGTTTTTAACTCTTTTCATTTAATCTTCTACCACTAAAATCTACTGCAAAAGGTTGGTGGCAAACTTTACATTCCATTCATGTGAAATCCAGATAAGACAGAGAGCTTTGTCCATTTCTTTCAGCAGGGAGAGAGTGCATGGGCAACCCACAAAGTCATCTCACTGCTGGCAGCACTTGGAATCACTGAGGCCAGGTTTCAGGAGGAATCAATTACAGCTGATATCAGCTTTTCAAGTGTTCATCAATTTGCCAGTGAAATATTTTTTGCAAAACTTCGCTATACATGAGGTGTTTCAGTCAGCTTTCTTTAACCAGAAATCTCTTTTCTGATATTTATTATGTTTTGCTTGTGCTTTGGTCTATTAAACCTACCAAGAGATGAGAATAAAACTCCTGGGTTTTTTCACAGTTATTAGTCCCAGATCTGTGCACTGGTGATCCATTTCCCATGACACAAAGTGCTTGAGGTAAATTAGTATAGAAAAGGAACCCTTCATTTCTTTGCATGGCAGGTAAAAATGGATGATTTAAAATTTAGACAGGTTTGTGGTCTGCCCAATTTGAGTGGTTTTGCTCTGTACCACGGTAAAGCCTGAAAATATTATACAGCTTGGGAGGAAATATCCACTGTGTAGTAATTGCAGTTCTGTGCTTACTTCATGTTCACACATTATTATCCGACTGCCCATTTAGGAAAAATAATTAGAACTCAGCTAATTATAAATAAGACAGATTTGTTCTTTCTGGTAAGTTCTTTAATGCAACTTATTAGCCTTGGCAGAAAAGCTACCGTGGCATGAACCTCTTAAATAAAACCTGCACTGTGACCTTTCCATATGTCAAAATATCATGACTTAGGAGATGAGCAGCAAAGAGGATGAGAGCTTAAGGTCTGGTTCTCAAGCATGGATAACATGTGACATTAATTTGACAGACAGGCTTATTTGCCTTCACTTCACCATTTTGATCCTCTTTCCTGCCATACAAGGAGACCCGTGGGGGACCAAGCAGTCTGATGGACAAATTCTGCTTTCAGCTACACCTGCAGAACATTGAACAACTCCATGCAGTTGTACCAACAAAATGTCAATGTCACTCATTGGGTGCTGACAAATCTAGAGGTTTTTAGTGAGATATACGATTGTGGCAGACGTAAGGGAAATAAATATTCTTTCCATATGACAGAAATAAAATGCTTGCGTTCCTTCCAGTTTTGGATCACATTGGACCAATGCAGAGAAACCTGTTGGTATAGGAACTTGAAGGAACTGAAGTTTCTGGGGCTATCACCCCACCTGCAGCAATTTGCCACATACTGAAATGAAAATTGACCTGTGATAACTTGCTCCAGATGCAGATCTACCCACTCATATATTTCATTCAACAGCTTTTGGCCTGGTCATGCCCTTGTTGAAGTTTCAAGTCTACTTTCATTCACTTTAAGGTTTTCTCCTTGCCCTGCCCTCTCTCTCTTACAGGTGTCTTGCAGCAGATAAAGCAAAAATATAGAGAAACCATTCCGCTACGGTGATCCATCATACCAGAAATATATTTTATGCCCTGACTCAAGGGAAGCAAAAAAGATCCTTCTTCATAACAGAATCTACTGGGTCCTGGCTGAGGTTCAGAGCACACAAAGCATCTAGTCTTTATTGAAAGCATAAATATAATTGTTTCAGAAGAAGTCAGTATCCCTAAGATACTGGAATTTGAAACTAAAATCTTCCAGTTACATAACTTATTTAGAAATTCTGTCACTTTTATTCAGACACTGTCAATATGACAAAGACTTAAGTAAACAACTTTGTCTTAAAATGTGATTGCTCTGTTAACTACAGAGATTAGAATATGATATTGGCTATTAAATAACAAGACATCAAAGAAGCACATACCCTTCTGGAAAGACAGGCAGTCTGAGGGTAGAATTCTGTATTTGAGCATCTAAGCAGGTTGGTAAGGAAGGGTCCTACGGGAAGGCACGGCCTCCTGTGGTTTGGATCTGACTCAGAGCAGTCTTCCCCTGTTGGCATGAGCTGACTTGGAGCAGGCTGCTGCTCACCAGCCTTGCCCACCCTCCTGCAGATGCTCCCAGCCCTGCTGGCTGTTCCCGCTGCCAACGGGGAACCTCCCACAGCCCAAACCACACAGGCACAGGCACCGCAAATGTCATGGGCTGCAAAAGATGGCAGTTCTGATCCTGCTCAAAAACACCCAGCTGAGAACTGGCAAACTGATCTGCAGCCTACAGAAAATCTCACAGAGGGAAACCTTTTCTGATTGCATGCAGCCTCTTGTTTACACAGAATTTTTGAGCTAAATTACCCTATTCAAAGCATGAAATGGAAGGAAAGTTAACATTTAGGCATGCAGTATTTCTTTTTCTTCTCCTGACTCAGGTAACACCTGCCTCAGAACCACCTTATAGGTAGCGAAGAAAGGTATTTTTGTGTAACAATATAAAGAAAACTGATCTGTGCAGGTTTTCTCAAGTCTCAAAGTGGTTTGATCTCAATTTTCTTTCTTTGTCAGATATATGCTATTCCATTGACTGAAATACAGTCAATCTCAACTGGTGAGCCAATAATCAATTTGGAAGCAATAATGACCAAGTCCATTAAGTACAGAATTCTCATTTATATTTCCTTTATAGTTTCCTAGGGCTTCAGATTGGCTAATACACAAGTCAGACTGCAATAATTTCCTTATGTCAGAGATTAAACACTGGTTTCCTCCTCTTCATCAAACTGTTTGTTACTTATCCTTGTGCAGACCACTGAGCCCCTCATTCAAATTTTTGTCCTTATTTAGCACTTCAAAACAGAAAAACTGCAAACCTGCGGAGAAACAGTGAGGAGAGGGAGTATATAGTAGAAAAAAGTTCCTAAGCAGAGAGCAGAAAGATAAAAATGGAACATGCACGTAGCAGAAAACACTAAGCCAATCTTCAGATTCCGTGGGTAAATCCAAAGGAAGCTGCTGTGATCCTCCAGACATCTCAAATTGGATATGTGTCAGAGCTTTCTCACACAAGCCTTGTTCTCCTTTCTCAGTTCTGGCAAAATCGTTCCAAAACCTCCAAGAGTATGTATCTCCCCTCTCCAGCAACTTCCTCTGTTCTTTAACACAAGCCAAGATGCGTGGCTGAGGCTCATCTACCCTGCCCTTCCTGGCTTCTCCAGAGGAACAAGCTGGTCAGTGGGATAGAGAAGGACAGGGAAGCAAGAGAACCTGCTCAGGCTTAAGCCTTGGTTTGCACAGTTGTGTGTGGCAGCTGGAGCTGCTCCTCCTGGGCTGATTGATACAGGACCTCTCCTTGCTGCCCTGTTCTCAGAGCGAAAAGCCCAACAACATCCACAGAAATCCTCCCTGAGGGTTCTAGGCACACTTGCTTTTTCCCAGTTTGGGTAAGCCCCAGGGGAACAACCTGTCAGTACAAGCCTTGTGTGTCCTCACTGTGGGCACTTTTCTCTCCAGGTACCCTGCCCCGGGGTTGGATGCACTCCCCAAGGGAATTGTTGATAAGGTGGATTTCCCCACCTGAAATCCAGGTGGGGTGGCTTGGCCATGGCTACTCTGCCTCCTCCTGCCATGTACTGACCCAAGCAGAGTCAGTGGCTGTGTCAGTCCCTGTCTGTGCACACTGCACAGCCACTCATCCTGCAACAGCATCCTAACAATGTCAACATAAAACATTCCAGTTATAATTTTAATTGACTCACGGGTTCTGAACCTTGAGGTTAGACTGTATTCACACTCTCAGTGCTTTGAATAATACCATAAAGGCTTAATCCTCATTCAACCTATTTATTTTTTAAATTAAAATAGACTGCTTCTAAATCACCTGAAATCAGCATTTGTGTCTTCAACTAAACAAATATTTACTAGTCTGTTGAGACGATTCTATTCTTTTTTAGTATCAGAATAAAACTTTGATCCCAGCAATGCCTACCAGGTTTCTGCATGAATTGAAAATAAATCACTTTCCTGTTAAATACAATTTTGCAAATGGAAATGCCGGTGATACAACCAGAAAACAAAATAGTCCAAAGATGCTCAGGTAATTTATGCACACTGGAAATTATTGTAACAATGCTTATGTTACATTTATTAATGTCATTCTTCTAGTTCTCTCCTAAAACCAATTTTTCCTTGTAAACAATTCTACGACAATTTCTTTTGAAAGGAAACTTCATTAACTCTAACATTAAATGCAGAATAAAATATGGTACAACTCATATAATTCTCTAGGAGCAAAGGATTATTCTCAGTAGGATCTTACTAGAATCTCAGTCTCACAGTTGCCTATTACAATTAAAGCTCAATTGTAAATCATGGCACCAATCTATTTTCACACATACAAGTATAAAAATACCTCCCACTGAAATGCTGTCTTGAGACAGGAATTTCTATGTATGAAACAGAAACATGTCTAGAACTACAGAAAAAAAATGCAATGAAACAGTCCAGTTCATGTCTGATGGGAGAGAATCAAAGGTAGAAACTTCATCTAGAAAGCAACAATATTTCAAATGTTGCTTAATGTGCTTTAGAGGTCAGTTTCTGTGTGTTGGATAAATAATATCTTTGCTACTCTCTGCTGCAGAGACCAAGCATAGGAAGAAATCTGCTTTTGCAGATAACCGCTTACATGAGGCATTAAATTTCCTTTTCACAACCACAATTATAACATCACCAAGTGCATGTATATTTTGGTGTCCTGGGCGTCCTCAGCAAAGCTGGCAATTTAGAACAAAGAATATTTAGGATACAGTTTCAACAGCAGGAAATGGAGACGTCTGTGTTGATGCATACATTTCCAAAGCTGAAAGGACAAGACTTCAGTCTACAGCTATAAATTATTCATAGCATATTCTGACACACTGGGGAAGAGCCCTGAATATTCATATGCCACACAACTGGTAAAGTCCCTATAAATTTGGGAAATGATGAGATTGTGGAAACTTTTCTTATTTTCATTACACAAACCTTATGGGACAAGCTGTGCCACAGTGGATTTCACCAATACAAGACATGCAATCAGATGAATCTCTGGAAGACCTGAGCCTTGACTTACAGTTCCTATTTTTTTTAAGCAATTTTCCCCAGAACAACTGGGGATGCCAGGAATTTGAGAACTGTATTCTGAAACCACAGACACTCATAAAATATTACCCATCGTATTGCACTCATTTGTTAATCAGTTTGGAAATTGTTTTCATAATCCATCCATATTCAATAATGTAAATATCCATGAGTCTCTGTTCCCATAAATCTTATTTAGCTGGACAAAATGAATGCAAAACATAACTATTCCAATTTGGTGGCAGGTTACATCTATTGTGCATTAATAAAACTGACAACTTAATGCCCTCGATGATAAAGAATGTAAGTGTCCGATGATTGCCTCTGAATAAAATTTAAAAAACCACTATTTCTGCAATGTTAGTCATTTTTGCTACAGAAATATGATACAGCACTGGCCAAGCCCTGGAAAATCAAGAATGCATTGTTCTTTTTCCTTTTGAAAAATCCTTTGATTTAACCAAGCAGATCTTCACTGTATCTGACACTGATCATACATGTTTTGTGAATGTCATATACTTGGTATGAGCTGAGATGTGACTCTCTCACATAGCTTTAAACACCTTTAGATTAATGCTAAAGCACTCATTTATTTCTGTGAGAAATCAGTAGATTCAGATATCTGCTTTAGGGTGAAATGAATTATGCCCTAAACCCAGTGCCTGTACTAGTTCAGTCTGCACTGGGAGTTAGGATCACTGATTCAAGTGAATGCACTCACTTGAATCTTATGCTGGATGTCTTCTCTAAAGTCACACAGCAGCAAATCAGTGACAGAGCCAGGATGGAACTGCAATATCCTGGCTCATCATATGTTCCCTTTGCTTCCAGATATTACTTCCTTGCTTTTGAAACTCATGCAGAACAAATTTTACCTTTGTCCACGGATACAAATTAAGGTTTAAAAATGCCAAAAACCAGGAGGCCACACTGAAAAGCCATGTTTGTTACATGACTTCTCATTGCTGCACACATAATTCCCACTGACACAAGCAGTAATGTGGCATTTCAGCCTGGTGCACTGGGAATTAAGCTGCTGAAGGAGTGGAAGCACATGGTCCTCAGGTGAACCAGCCTCAGGCAGAATTCAATTACTCCCTGCTCTTTCAAAATGACAGTTTCTGATCTCTGATTTCCACTGGATACTAAGCTCCCAGAAACAAGCATAATGTACATGGCAAATAGTTGTTGTATGCACTGGATCACCAGCCAGATTGTAATGCAACCCTCCTTTAGTGACAGCACACTGTGCTCCTCTCACACACATCTACTGTCTGCAGCAGTTCAGTCCCACTTAGATATCCTGATATTCAGCTTCAGAATGCACAGTAGGGTGTGGATGTTGTTCTGGTGACAGAAAAAAATCCTGGAGATCTGCAGGATTTCCCCATGTAGAAAAAGAGTTCCTGGAAAGCTTGGAGCTATTCAGCATTTCTCAAGATACGCATCCTTTCTTAGGCATCTCTCTTTGCTTCAGGGTATGTGGTTAGGAAATGCACGTGGGGCACTCCTCAGGAGGAAGTTACAAATGATAAAAAGCTTCTCTGAGGACAAAGAATGATGCACAAACCAGAGCAGTTTCTGACTTGCATTTCTATTTGTGCAAACTAACCAATTACATACATCCATGCCCATTTCATGGTCCTTAAGCCAGGAACAACCTTTTACCCAGACCCCTGAACTGCAGCATGCACCCATCCATAGAGACCCTGTTATAGCTATAAGAGAGTGAAAGCATAAAAAATCAGTTCCTGTTCCAAACAATTCTGTGCAGATGCAGCAAGAGAGGAGATACACAGACTGACAAACAGAGCAAAAGCACTAAGCAGTTACGTAACATCCTCCCTTAAAACTCTGTAGAGAAATATAACATTTAATTTCTGCAAAGGCTGTAATGATACTCACAGCTTGTTTACAAAATAGTGATCCCTCTTTAATCATTCTGTACTTCTCATATGTTGCACTGCATATTAAAACATTGTAGCCTTTCTAAAATAGAACTTGCTTATATAACATCAGGCACATGAAATAGTTTTGACTCTACAGCAGTTCACGCCAAGAAGTATCTCCGTGATTCCTCCATGGCTTCAAGCAATGCTGTCTTCACTGAAAGGACTTTTTTCCAATTAATTCTCAAAGTTCTCAAAGAGCCTTCTGAAAATAAAGCAAGTAGTTTATTGTCCCATGTGTATACAACTACATAAAGTTAGTTCTTTGAATTTGGTAGCATTTCTGATTACATTACCCATGCATAAACAGAGAAGCAACAAGAACAGAATCGAGACACACATCCTCCTCCCATAAAATCAGATATACCACACCAAAAGCACAGCTTCTACAAATGATAATTTTGTGTAAAAGAAACAATAAACTGCTCTGTGGAACTTTTGTCTGCTAAAACTGACAAAAAGCTTTTGGATTTCAAATGAGAGCTTAACTGATTGCTAAGCCAGCGCTCCTTGCTGTTCAAAAAGTAAGCTTATTGCACTGAAAACATATTATATTTTATAGAACTGAATGTTCATTCATATATGCATGCACAGACACAAAGAGACAAAGGCAAGCACAGGTTTTTATTCCATAGTGTGATGCAACTAATTGGAACCTGTTCACGGTAACGCTCAGGAAAGCTAATACGCTTTCAAATTAGGCTCTTGAGGTTCGATCGTGCTCTCATTAGAGGCATTAACAAAACTCTCAGTGATTTTACCAAGAGCCAGAATTTGGTCCTCAGGAAGATAAGAAAACTTAATATTAAGTATTGCAATCTTCTTAAAAGATACTGTCACTATTCATTGATTTTCAGAACTAGCATCTTGTAAGTAGTTGGGTCATTTGTCGTGATAAGTTCTGTTCATGCCTCCAGCTCTTCTGAGTTTCCTTTTACTTTATATTCTTGTCTAGTCGAAAGATAAATGCTCAATGAACAAGGCTGTTTTAAAGTAATTTTCTTTCATTTTAATTTGCAGTGGTTTGTAAGATTGCAGTGGCTGTGTGTAATTTCTAAAAACACAATAATTTGCATACATTAAGAAGGTACGTGTGTGAAGTATGTCATTACCTCTGTCTCCTGCAAAGCTATTCTATATGAAAAGAGATTCTGATTCAGAATTATGAAAAATGTCTATAAATGTTGTAGAGAAATTAAATTAATAATACTTGGCAATTATTTCTTTTCTTGAAACATTAATCATTGGGCCTTGTTCAGAACCTGTCTATTTCTGAGTATAAGTGAAGACCCACTGGAGCCAGAAAATTTGTCATAAATTGTAATTCCATTTAAGCGACAAGGAAACTAAGAACTGGAAAGTTTAAGAGATTTGCAGCAGTTTTTCAAATTTGTCTGTGTTCAGAAAAAATTAGGCTTTTTAGAAGTCTTCAATTCTCACACCATGTTCTTTTTGTCACAAAAAGGTGCTACTGAGTATTGAATAGTTTTAAAGTCTTGACAATGCCAAATCTCCTGATGCAGAGCTATTGCATATTCTGGCCTGCATGTGAACCTATTTTGTTGCACGAAAAAATAATGAAGCAAATTGCATTTACTTAAGGACTGATTACATCAAATAAATGGTTGAAAGTAAATCAGATATTTAGAAGGGAACAGCAATTATAGCCAGTGATATAGATATCCACTATAACTCAAAAAAATACTGGCAAAATGTATTTGTATGTAGCTCACATCTCTGTATATGGTGTTTTCTGGCTTGGCTGGCGATGCTGCTGAGCTTAGCAGAGGACAGTTCTTTCATGGTGCTTTAATGCTGCTACCTCAAGA
This sequence comes from Corvus cornix cornix, assembly GCF_000738735.6. NCBI lineage: Eukaryota > Metazoa > Chordata > Aves > Passeriformes > Corvidae > Corvus > Corvus cornix. The sequence continues at coordinate 7,188,483 of NC_046339.1, read as the reverse complement.
TGAACAGCAGTCCAGAGCAGCTTCAGTTATAACCATGGCAACACTTCATCTTCATTTTGGCAGCTCTATTCTTTTGCCCTCCTTTTAAAAACAAAGATGTCTATATTGCCTGCAAGTCATTTTTTTTAACCTGAGAGATGAGAATTGTTCTTCATTTTCCAAATCAAATCTCTCTAATGCCTTATAAAACGACATTTCTGTCACAGTTCTACTGGAGATTTCTTGCCTGACATACATCTTAAGTTGTTCTTTACTTTGTTTCATGGATGTACCAGACTGATGGCTCACAACAATCCTCTGAGTCAAGGATTGCAGTTGGCTTCTTCCTCCTCCTGTTATTTTAAAAGAACTACTTTCAGGATGTAATCATGTATGTTTATACTTATATAGTTGTAGGCAGCATACAGGAATTATTAAATGAGGTTTTCTAGCATGTGTTAAACAGGTTGTCTGATTTCTCATGCCTCTTGGCTTGAAAAGACAATTCTATAAAACCATAAAATGCAAGGCCTTAGTCTAACTCTAACAGAGCTGATTAGGAGAGGGCTTGCCTTAAACAAATTACTTCCTAATTAGCCCCAGAAATGTTCCTTGGCCCCTTTGCTAAAGCATCTTAGCACAGCATTTCCAGAACCACAATGCTGGGTTAACATTGATAACAACAACATTTGCACTTGAGTCTCCTGCTCATGGCACAGGATTTGTACTTGCCTCTGCAGAAACAAGTAAACACTGAGGCAGATTACAAAACAGACTTGCCCTTAGAATCTTAATCATTTCAAGTAACATCTTTGTTACTGTGTTAGTCACATCCTTCACAGAGGAAAGGATATGAAACCTACCCTACTGCAATTTCCAGATTGTCTCCTTCCAGATTTTGTTTAGTTCGGAGCCATTATACTATTGATGATATTTGCTTATTATCACTTTCCATCTGTGTTCTATCACACTTCCTTACAGTTTTCCACTCTGGTTCATCTCTAATTCTATTTCCTGATTTCCATGCTTGAACTCTTTCATCTCTCATTGTTCTACTTGCATGAAATAATGGGTCTAGCACTTAGATTTGGTTTTGTACTTGTCATATCACAGAGCAGGATTTTTCCATTAATTACATTCACTCTCTTGCAATTTTAGTCTTTGTTTTGGTTTGAACAATTGTCTAACTTTTAGTTACTCAACAAAACTTTATACTTTTCATTCACATCTTCTCATATTTGCTATTAGAAAGAGCCTCTATACCATTGTACATCTTAGAGGAATGTATATGAAGCCTTCAAGGTTTGACATTTCAGAAACTTCAGGGACACATCTCATTCCACTTCCCTTGCTCACCTTCAAAAGAAACCCCCAAAAGAGAGATTTTTCTGTATTATGCAATGGAAAATTAGATCAGCTAAAACTGTTGGCTTTAACCTTCATTAATTTAACATCTAGTTCATATCTGATTTCTGCATCCCTGCACTGTAAGAAAGAGAGTAATATGAGTAGTAAGTTCCCTAATAAGCTCCCACATATTTAATTTTTTGGTCTTTTGGCTAGAACTTCCCCAAATATACAATTTTTATTTCATTTGCCTTTTTAAGCCTATTTTTTATTACTCATTTCCTCAGCATGGGAATTATCACCAATTATCACCAAGCTGGGGACTGGGACACTGTGCTAGAGCCATGTGCCTACCTGGACTCATCCCTTTGCAGCAGAAAATCAGGGAAACAGACAAAAACCACATCCTTTCACTTCATCACCAAACTCAAATTGCTTCCTGCCTGGAACATGCAAACAGCTATTTTGGGCTCAGCTCTGGGGCTGTAAGGTGTAAAGAGCAAGCCTGTCTATGACTGAAATAGCTGTCATGGTGGTTCTTGCTCATTAAGCTGTCTGAAATCTACCAGCACATCCAGACAGCTCCATGCAAATTTCCTACAGTCCAAGGCAACCTTCTACTTAAGCTTTTAGGGTCTCTCCTGCCAGTTTTCCCAACAGTGAGAAGAGCCATACCCTGGCTCCGTGGTACCTAAATAAAATAAAATAGAAAACCCAGCTGTAGGCAAGGACTGGACTGAAAATCAACCCCATCACTTTTCAGGCCCATTTCACTGTCTGACACTGCTCATGTCTAACACTGACCGTCACACACTCAAGTCAAGAACCCTCCTGTCAGATGGCAGCAGCTGCCAAGGGTTTTGCACATTCTCAGTGTTCCCAGCTTTAGGTGGGAGACAGTGAAATATCTAAATATCTCCCATAGTCAGACATTTCAAACTCAGAAGAAAAACTCATGCTTTGGAATATTAAATATAGTCTGGTGGAAAAATACCCGACTCCTCTCTAAAATGCTGCTCTGCTAAAAGAATGTGGAACACCATTTTCTAGTTCTCTATGGGTAGATGACCTCTTTATTGCTTCTTACACACTGCTCCATTAGTCAGCTCTGCTTTTTCTGGTTCTAACCCTCAGTGAAAAATTCTGCAAACTCCAGCTAATTGTTGCAAAAAAAAATTACAGTCCTGAGAATTATTTCTGGATCATCATAACTGCCTGTCACTGTGAATAAAGCCATTACCTGGAAGTACTTTCCATGGAACAAAGCAGTTCTCTCCCATTAGTATGGTCTTGTATGAGCATACAAACATAGTGTATTTGCTGGAAATATTCTTGAAGATGTTGCTCCAGAACTTGCACAGGGAACTTCTACAGGAAAAAGAGCATCACTGCACTGTTCCCTGTCTTCAAAATCTTCAGGTGCTACGTGGCACCTGCAGTATGGGTCACTTCGTGGGTACCAAACAATCACAGGAATTTCTGCTGACACATCCCTCTGTCAAGATTTAATGGGATATATTTCCCTATAAATAATGTGCTAAAATTTGTCACAAAAAAATATGATTATTTCCAGTGCCAATCACTCTCTACTCTACCCTTTCTCTCCTCTTTTAATGGATAGATAGATAGATAGATAGATATACAGCCAGAGATGACATCTTGCTTCATATGGAGCACACACACCACCAGACTCTGAAGATAAATATAGGAAGTGCCAATAGGATGTAGCAGAATAATAAAACCCAAATTTTCTTTCTGGTACAGAAAACGATAAAAGGATGCTTGTGGAGATCACTTGAGACAAGACAGATAGATTAGTTGTTACTGATAGAGCAGGAAGCCATATTCATACTGTTGAGTTCCTGTGGTATTTTTCTAAAATACAGGGAAATAAACAGTGGAGACACAGAAGTGAGGCTGAAAGTCTATCACAGCAGTGTCTCTGGAGCTCTGTGCCTCCTGGGATCACTCAGAGGCTGCAACTCAGAGCAGGACTTGGAAAAACAAGCTAGATTTATTATAGTAAAGAAATTGTCTAAGAAATCAATATTTTTTTTATCATAATATTACTGTAATATGATCTTGAAAATATATATTCCATACTGGCATGGGAAGGAAAAAATGGTTAATACAACTGCTGAAAGAAGGAAGTGGTGTATTTGGTATTCATGGGCAGGATGGGTTCTGTCCTTAGGTTATATAAAATATAAAATTTTAACATGACAGGAGTCTCTGAATTTCATTTTGAAGTTGCAATAAAAGATGCCAGTTCTACAGAGAACTCTGGCATTTGTGAAGAAACAAAAAAATTAAAATCCTCAAGCACAAAAATGGTCGTACTTTTGAGAAAAAAATTTAAACGTTAAAATTCCTGATTTGTATAACTTTGCCTGGAATACAGCTTTAACATGTGCAAATTTCTCATGATTCTGCTGTCACATAAGCCTGACCTGCCAGAGAATACTTTTTAAAGTTGACTCCTTAGTTTACAAAATAAAATTAAATTAAAAATTGTATTTACAAAATACATATTAACTAAACATATTCTATTCTCATCCCTATGCCACCCTTGGCAAACTCTAATAACAGCTCAAAATATCATTTTACTCTGTGGAAAAACTTTTATTAAATGCATGTCCTACAACAGAGACATTCAGTAATACTCAGAGGATCATCACAGAGCATTGCATATCCCACAAAAATCATTAATTTTACTGACAGACAGTAAGTAGACAGAACTCAAACTTCATTCTTTTGTTTAAACTCTGTTTTGTCACGTTTTGTATTTTTCTCATTACCCTCTCTCTAATTGTTTCTAGTTTTTGACAAATCCTACCTGAAGTTCCACATTTAAATTTTTTTAAAAGCTAATTTTGTAGAAGCCCTTCCTTTAGGAATTAAGTAGTTAAGTCTAGGAGTTAAAACTCTAAAGTTAAGTGAAAAATAATAAATTATAGCTCATTAGGTAATCCTGGTCCTGCAGTTGATATATCTCAATGCATTTGCTGCTCTCTTTTTACAGCACGGTTACTCATGCTTTAGTTTTATCATTTATTATTTACAAAGGACCACGTGCTCCTCATTCTTCACAAAACAGCAAATGTTCCAGGTCCCTGCTCAGAAAAGCTGAGGATTTATGATCAAAAGGATGTGGATTCTTCTGCTTTGAAATGTTCTTGAATGTTACATCACAGAACAGCAAGCAGAGAATTTAACAGTCCATCCCAGCCCACTGCTGCTCAATAAGCCCACGTCAACACAGGCCTTATTTGCTACCATAAAGCCCTAACCCACTTCCTTTCCATTCTTTCAGCACAGTAGAGCTGATGTTTCCATCACAGTTTGGTACCCACCTGTAACATGTGTTTAGATGCTGATCTGTCCTTACAGCTGTTCACTGAAATCTGAATAAATGAAGGACTTGAAAAGTGATCACAACCCAAAGCTGCACTGCAGAGCATCACATTGAATTTCTTTGTTCTTTTATGTGAACCTCACCAGCACACACTGGATATCTGGCTTATACAAACTATAGGTGTTTAAATATAACTTATAGCTCTATAAACTTGTTCATTCAATCCATGTCTGAGTGCCAGAGACATCCCATTAAAGTCCCTGATATGGCAATGAACATGATGAAGAATTGCATGAACATGCAGAATTGATTTTTCATCCTTCTTTTTACACTAGTTCATGAACAGTTCATCCTGTGACAACTGAAGTTAAATCCTTCACCAGCTTTCTAACCTATCTTTTTTTTTTTGTTCAAGCATTTCAGGTTATCAATAAGCTTGAATTTTGTAATTTCAGGAATGTGGAAACCCCATGTATTTGAAGTTCTCAGCATCAAAACAGACAAACCAGTGGAAAATGCTGTTACAGCCACAACCATCTAGGATCAGAAACAGAGCTGGGTCTTTTTCTCAGACCAAGGAGAGAAGCTGTAAAAACTAGAGGCTTTCAGGTGCGGCAACTTTTCTTGAGGTCTGAAATAGGAGTTAAATTTAAAGGCACATCAAGGCCCTCTGAGAAAGCGAGTTTCAAGTTTATAAAACATGCAAGTATTACTAGTAAGAGGGAAAGCTTCAATTAAAGCTTCACAATTCCCATATTTATTCTCAGATATGATGTAATTAATTGTTCCCTTCTTTCTAGAGAAATAATTGATCTTCTTTCTGAAACATCTGGCTGTGATTCTCAAGATATCTTTGTATCAGTTGTTCAGTTGTACAGCACTAAATGAACCTCATCACTGACTTAGATAACCACATTATTGTCTTTTACTTTCTTTTTTCTTCTCCAACAAAGACCATCTCAGTTTCAGCTTTGCTTTGTGACCCCAGCAGGACATTGGGGCACCTTGTAGCGGAATCACTTGAAGAAGTGAATTATTTGTAGCATGCTAATACAGTGAATAAAGCTAAAATATGGACAAGAAGAGAAAGAGGAGGTCATCTATCAGAAGAAATTAACTTTGTGACAGTGTTGTGGCTACAGAGGAAGTCCAAGGCAACAGAGCAAAGTTGGAGGAAAAGTCTGTTCTGGAAATACAGAAAGTACAGGATATCGTCTCCTCAATTATATCCTTTGCTTTGTGACTAAGATTTAAAAATTCAAATCTGATGGAGAAATAAATGCAATTTTCTTGATCTTGAAGCTAAAATTCAACACTGTTACTCCTCTGTTAAGTTCCTGACTGGACCAAGAAGTACCTTTGGTTTGAGGTAAGATGTGTTTCTCCTGTCTGTCATTGGGCAAACAAAACCAGAAACTTTTCCCTCCAGCTTAAGAGATTTAGTTACAGGTCAGAAACCCACTATGCTAATCTGGTTAAAAAAAATCCAAAACCAAAGGAAAAAAGGTCTCAAGAGTTAACAATACTGATTCAGTTTACTCAAGTTTTTGAAGGAAACTGTTAATCATCTTTTATTTCTATTAACAGCTCGGTTTCTACAAAAGGGCAAAGTAAGAATTGGTTGTAACTATTGATTGCAGGAAGTGATTAAGTGATCACTCCCCAGCCTAAAGAAATGGCTTCAGCCATATCTAAGATATTTAGGTATTTTTGGGGTTATATAAACACTCTCCTGACTCCCTTTCAAAAATGCAAGTTATATTTTGGGAACAGTTTTGCTTCAATTACAAATGATTTCACATTTCAGAAAGAAGATGATTTCAAAACTTAGGTTTTCAGTACTTTGAAGGCTCCTCTCCAATCCATTTAACTTTCCTCTGAGTTCAGTACATTCCCCTCTCAAATGAAGATGATGATAATCCATAACTTCTAAAACTTCTAAAATGTTTTGCAGTGCTTAAGAGAAAAATGTGACAAAAATTGAAAGCATTTTTGCTATATTAGTAAGAATAGAAGAGTGACACCTTTGTTGAACTGTAGTTCACACTTCGAAGAGATTACAGGTGGTTTTGTCATGTTATTTTGTAAATGTTTTTTAGCTCTGAAAATATTTTAATTTATTTACTTCAACTAGCACACCTATAAAAGCATACTGAATGCACGGTGCCAACAGAGCTCCCAAAAACGTTCACACAGCTGGTCTTAGTTCTTCAGATTTTTGTGTGAAATAACACAGCTCTGGTGGGAAGGAATAACTCAAATGTTGCCTTTTGTCCTAAGAAAGTGCTGAGAAATTAACTTACAGATGATTATGTAGGAATCATGACTAAAGCTCCATAGCTTGGCAGCTCCCAGGTACTGCTCAACAGGTTGGAGCAGAAATAATGGATAAGTAGGGGAGCTGAAGGAGTGCTGAGTGCTTCAGAAGGAGTTACAATTAAGGTGGGCAGAACACCATTTTTTTAACTGGAATTTAGGCAAGACAGCAGAGCTAACATGCCAGTAATGGAAGCAAAGCGAGATGCAGGTACAGGAGATATTTTAATCACTATTAACTCACTTCACAGTTCTCATAGGATGATAACACAGCCTGTTACCACGAGAAGAATTTGTGAAGCTTTAATTGAACACATTAAAGTCTCCTTATCCATCATTGGAGCAAACACTTCAATATTATACCATCTAAGTGCATTTTCTGAATCCTTAACGGAAACACCACTCAGTTTCTAAACCAAAGCTTGCACAAACAGTGCTTAAGCAGCAATTTCCTTGCTCTGATTTATGAAAAGGCACTGAGACTGGAGCATCAGTATTCCAGAATCAGCTGCTGGAAGGATTTTTATCACATCAGGAAGAGACACCCTGTCACAAGCAGCAGATACATGCTAGGCAAGGTATCTTTAGCAAAAGGAAACAGCAGACAAGCAGTAATACAGAAAAGAAAGCAAAAATTCAAATGAAATCACTCCATATTTCAGAGAAGGACAAGAGATTTGAGACCTCCCAAAGTAGAGAGAGAAAGACAAGACACAAAATTTTCCTCAAAATGCCACCATCTCTTCATTTGGTTACAGAGCAAAGCAGGATGATATGCAGTAATCCAAATAAAGTAAGTAAAGGGGAATGCATTAAAAAAATTAGGCTGTTGTGTCCTCCTTGGACTTATCAAGTAGTTCTTTTGCCAAAGTACAAATTCTCTACATGCCCTCCAGCTTCCACACGTCAGCAACATTTTTGCTCTTGATCAGCCAGACACTTCCCAAGTTAATTCCTCTGCCATGAGCTTGTCTAAACAAATCTCCCAGCACACACTGCGTCCTCCTCCTTGCCTCATGAAACAGGGATCTCACATAACCCCTATTTTCTCCCTTGTATCTAAGGAAATGCATATGTCTACTACACATGATATCTTAATCACTAGTACCTTCTGAAGAAAAGTTTCAACATCTGCTGTATCTTAATTATAGCATCTCAAGGGACACCAGCTGACTTTCACATTAGTTAGCAAAGAATTAGGAATTCTTTGGAGGCCAAATCGTTCATCTGAACAATGCAACAACACAGCAGGTGAAATACTCTGATGCAGCAAAGCAGCACAAGACCTATTTGCCTTCCAACCCCTCATGCAGGATTTACTTGCTAAGCCTACACCAGAGGAAGTAAATACCTCTCTGCAAAAAGATGGATTCCACTCAAAAAGAGGTGGAGTTGTTCTGTAAAGAGCAGGCCTTTGCCAGGTATAAATTATCACAATGTTGTTGTCATGGAGCTGTGAGCATTTATCCCTGCTGAAGATCTGCTCCAGGATTTTCCAGCTTCTACTGCTGTGTATGTATTTTTGTAGTGAAAGGTTGTCTGTCATGATGAAAGTGAGCACAGCACAATGATTTGTTTGTATTTATTCTTATAGCTCTGTGGTTTTGTATCTGTTAGTCATTGCTTTTTTCCTGATCACATCTGCTCTTGTTACTTTCTGAATTTGAAATCCCCCATTAAGAGGGGTTGTCAGTAACAGCTTTTTATCAGAGTTTATAACTCTCTGCTGGCCCTGGGACATGTGCAGCTAATGACATGCACACACACCGCCCCAGATTACAGCTGAGAAAGCAGCAGTAGGGAGGCTGTGCTAGTGACAAGTTTAAAGAGAAACAGTGCTAGGAAAGGTTAGATTCTATAAATTGTGGTCTAAGCCCTCAGTTTACATGACCAGGTAATATCCCTGACAAAGTGAGGAAGTGTTTCTTTTTGAAAATTATGAAAATTCATCATTTCTGAGACTCAAATATTCACTTTAAAAGTAAACAAAATGTGAACAGTGAAAACTTGTAACAACTGTCCTTTAAAGCTTTATTTTTAGGCTCTATTCAGCTGCCCAACTGTGAAGAATCCCTTTTACATAGCAGTTTGTAATGAGAAGGTTTATTTTTTGGGATTAGATTTACAAAAGCACCAAGAGATCTGTAAGTGCAAATCCCATGCCTTTCTCTGAGTCTTGTGTTGTTGTATCAGTCATGTTTGCTTTGAAAATAGCCTCTTCTTATTCCAGCGGGGTTTTTATTCTGTTCTTGACAATCGAGACAGGTAGTCAAACTGGCCCAAAGCCAAAATAAAAATATTTCCCCTGCACTGGAGTCTTATTTTATCATATAGACATGAAAGAATTCCTAAAATAAAACTGGTTTCCCTGACACTGACAAACTAGAAGGCAGCTTTCAAAGAATCAGTTTTTCAAAAGACAGACTTCAGAGCCCAGTGTGCACTTTAATCACTTGCTTTACAGAGATACTCCTCACATAAGTGTAAGATGTAAATGATTATTTTCACCCTATCTCAGCCTGTTAGACCTGATTGCTGCTGATGTATGCTCTTTAAAGATCTTTAAAATCCAGAGTGAGCTTTTCATTCTCTCTTTGTCAAAGAGCCCCAGTCAAATTTTGTCTGCTACCATCTACACATCCCAATACGTTCAGATGACTATTTTGTTAACAACCGAAAAAAAGATGCCTTTTTTCCCTCTCTATAGTCAAAAAGAATACCTCTGTTATGAATATGCCTAGAACCATTACATAATGAGCCTGAAACACAGGTTATTTGTGAATGACAGAAAATCCATAAGGAAAAATGCAGCAGAATTTGTTTGTGGCAGACTAGTCTGACACACTGAGTCTGACATTTACAAACTCCTGCTATTCAAGAGTTACTTCCTTGCTATTAATCCTGTCTTGCTATTTCTGCAACAGCAGAAGAAAAGATGAACTGAAGCTGGTGTATTACCATAACTGGTGACCCTGCAGCTTTTCCCTTGGCAGGTGTCCATCACAGCTCCCTCCACAGCCTGTGCTGGAATCAAATGGGGATGTGTTCTCTTATCAACGAGGTGATGTACACACTTCTCTGCATGGCTGCCCTTCTTGCTGTGAAATGCGGTAAAATACAGGGATCCTTGTGCTGCCTCTCCACATGACACTACATCAAACATAAAGAATACCAAATGACTTAAGGAGTGACACTGAATCACTCCGGAACTGGCCCAGCTGGACTGAACAATTTCAGAGCACCTCTCATATCCAAGCATCTGAGCAAGGACATAAAGATTTGGCCTTCTGAGCTGGTGGGACAGACACACATTCAGGATCCCACAAAAACAAGTCTCAGGAGAGTCTTTCCTTACATCCTTTTCGGTGGTACACATTTTCTGTGTGTCAGCAAACAATTCCTGATCTGTGGGATAGGAGCTATTTAACCAACATGGGTATTCCAGTAAAAAAAAAAAAAAAAAAAAAAAAAAAAAGGAAAGAAAGAAAGACTCATCATTAATAAAAAAATATTGTTAGGGGCTGAAATTGAACACACATTACAAAAAATCAGCATCTGAAACACGAACTTCCAGCTCAGCAGAGGAAAGTAATGACTTGGGAGCCAGTGCAGCATAGGAAAGCCAAAAATTGTAATGAAAAAAGCTTTGATGGCTCCAAGGGAACTGAGGAAAGCACATTCTTCATCTGATATGGTGTGCATGTGGGAGAGCAGCCTTGGCTTCCAAGAAGAACCCTTTCAGAGTGATATCAGCTGTCTAGAGACAACAGACTGAGGTTCATCTTGGCCCTGGATGGGGTTTCCATGCTGCTGCACTCACCCAGCACAAAGTACAGCTTGAGAACTGTTCCTGGGCAAGGTGCACAGATGGAGAAAGAGCTCCCTTCAACCTCCCACACTGAGCATGGAAGCAGGACTCTCACATGCACATGCATGTGTAAAGAAACATATATTTAAGAAATTCCAGCCTTTCTCTTATTTAGTAGGAAGTTGTGTAGTATACAGGATAACACTGTAAGCTGGGAATCAGCAGGAACAGGTACTATTCTGTTGTGAGTAAATCAGTTTAGAAATGACAAAAACAGTTCTAACAATGATCAATAACACAATGATCAATAACACTACACAATGTTCCCATAACACAACTATAGGTTCAGTCTAAATCAATTCCTACTTGAAGTAGAATATGTTTTTCAGAAAAAATAAAACCCAAGGAATCTTCATTTTAAAAATTCCAGGCAGAAAACCCACAATGGTCCCTTATAAACAATTTAAATGGTTTGATTACCATTATTACAGAAATGCCCACCTAGAGTCTACCTTTGTCTAACTTCCAACTTTACACCATTTTATTTCCTTATAACTGCTATGTCAAAGATTTCCAGCCTCATATTCTGTGCCTTATATACACACAGGCTGGGACAAATTACCTCTGCTTAAACTAAGCAGGTTCAAGTCCTTGAGTATCTTACTGCACAGAATATCCAGTCTATTAATCATACTCTAACCCTTCACTAACTCTTTATTCCTTTCTGACACATGAATCTGTATCTTCACATGGACTCAGCTGTTGGTGAAGTTACTCCTGACTCCTGAAGTTACATCCCTCCTGACACAGGATAGCTCCATCATTACTGCTGGAAGTTTCTCTTTAGGCCACCTTTAGGCCTTTGGTGCGACAGTAAAACCCTACATCCCCCAATTATCTATCATGATCTCCCACATACCTTTCAGTTATTATTTCTCAGGTCAGACATTCAGCCTGCAAATATAATTTAGAATCAAAGATCCATATAATAGCCTGAGTTGGAAGGGATCCATAAAGATCATCAAAGTCCAGTTCCTTGCCCTGCAAAGGACAGGGCTTTACCTTCGGTTTTACTGAAGTGTATATGATTTATTAATCACTTCATACACTAAATTTATTCCAAAATCCCCAAATTTATTCCATCTACATAAATTTACCATTAATTATTTTTAAAATAATTTTCTTGTCTTTAAAAGAAATGGGAAGCAGAGTATGACCCAACAGTCCCTAAGGGAGTCTATTAGATCATAATTCCCCCTTTGGATATTAAGACTACCAGATGAGCAGTTTTAGGTCTTTTTTAATATGTTGCCCAGTTGAATTAGCATTATTCTCATTTCTTAATGAAAGGTTGTGTGGTATCATGACAAATGCCCCAAGAAAGTCCATTACATCAGCACTACAACATTCATCAACCAAATCTCATATATCAGAAGAAAGTTATTGAGTTATTCCAACAAGATATATTTTCCATAAACCAATAAGAACAGCCATATATTACATTATTCCTGATTATTTTGCTAATAATACCCCATATCAGTCTTCCATTATTTTGCCAGAGATTGGCACCAGGCTGAAAGGCCTGTAATTAAGAAGCCATCCTATTTAAAATTCTGGCACAGTATTTGCCTTCCCAGTGCTGTATCAATTAATAAAAACCAACATTAACAGTCCAGAGACATTCTTAAGCAGTTCCTTGAATACTCCCTGATGAATGTTTTTGGAACTGCTGATCATAAAATGTCTCAACTTGGACAGTAGCTGTTTAACGACCTCCACAGTCAGTGATGGAATTTCCCAATCTCTTTCTCTACCTGCTAAAAATGCTGATAATAGCACTTACTCCCAAAATGCTTCGAGATCTGTAGTTTAAACACAATTCTTAACATCCAGGTCTTTGGGTTTTCTAATTCCTCTGTGTTGCAGTACCTCTCCAGTGAGTAAGAATATTCCTACTTCAATAAAAATCGTTCTTTCTTTTGTATTGAACAGGATCTGAGGTACAAAGTACTCTCATATCTTTTTCATGCTGTCTGCCCTGAATTTATACAGCAACATTAAACCTTTTGCTGCCAGGAAGTCCCTTATGTCAGTAACCAAGTGGAGTTGCTCTAAATGGATGCTCTGCTGAATCCAGTAATTTCTGAAGGTTTGTTAAGTACAACAAACAGTGAAGCAGTTAATATGGTAAGAGGACTATGTCTCATCTGTATCACCAGCAATCACTAGTGGATAAAGTCTGATTAAAGAATCAAATTTGCACTTTGAGATCTGGAGAGAATTTTTGTAACCAAGAAAAAAATGATCAGAAGAAAATCCTTTCAAATCTTCCTTTCATTTCAGGTCCAGCATGTTTTAGGTACTAGTACAGCATAAACATTTTTAGCAATACTAAACCATTTAAGCCAGACTTTCACGAACTCTATAAGGAAGATTTCTATCTAAGCAATTTTTCCTACTTTAGGATAAATTTATTTGTTTACTGATGCAATGGCAATGCAGTGCAGATACACCAAAGCTAGATGTAAATCACAGCCAGGCTGGATACTGCCATCCATCCGGCCACAGACATCAGGAGCTTGAAGTAGATAAATGCCTGCATACTTATGCAGCCTCTAAAATACATTTTGTAACTTCCAGCAAGCTATATGAAGTTAAAATACTACTGGTATCTGAAAAAAAAAGAGATTTCAATTACCTAAGGTGGTCCAGTGTGATTGGAAGCATAACAGACCTAACACCAGTAATGGGAAAACACCAGCTTGAAAGTATTTAGGCAAGTTAGTTGTCTTCAGAATACTCCACCTGCTCAAATTCATCCTCTGACACTCTGAGCATAGATAGAAGCAATCTCAGAAGCATTAAACAGAACTTATGAACAGGTACAAACACAGTGCTTAGCATTAAAAATAGGGGAGAAAAGAGCTAGGAAGCTTACTTCTAGTTACAGCAGAAATACTGTCATCAACAAGGAAATAATTATAATATCTAGATGAAAATAAGGGGAGGTGTAATTAGCAATGGAGACTGATTTTTCTGTACAATACTGCCACAGGTATTACAGGCAGGCAAAACACAACAGGTATATTTAATAAGAACTTTACAATATAGTCATAAAAAGCTGGGGAGAAACATAGCCTAGAAAAATCCCACTTAAATGATTGCTTAGCTCTACTCAGAAAACAGTTACTGATGATTCACTGTCAAACTACAGGGTTTTCCTCAGTGGCATTCCAGCATATAATTCAGCATATTTTGATTAATTATTTGGCTAAAGGAATAGAAGACATATTAGTTAAATTTGCAGGGACATAAATCTAGAAAAACCTCAAGAGAATAAGATGAGGATGTGCTCAAAATATAAAAGCATCTGGGTAAATTGTTTTGAAGAAGTAGGATACAAGTGGTTAAGTACAGCATTAACATTCTGAAGTTAGGGAGGACTAATCAACCACAAAAAACACAGTCGCTGAGAAAATGACTCAGTAGCATCACCAAAGGTAACAGGATAACAAGCTTAACACTACTCAACAGTATCCTGGTATTGCAATACCTCATGGAGGGACATAGAAACAGAAATACTGCATGTAACACACATGAAGAGTTTCTTCTGGTACTTGTCCAGCTTGGTCATTACTAAAGTAAGCCAGTCTAAGAGAAGTAACAAAAAAGATGATCAAGACTTAGAAAAACCAACCTGTGGGACAAGGTTTAAGAAAGTGGCATTGCTTAATCTTTTACAAAAGAGAAAATTACAGGAAGATGCAATATTTTTTTTTAAATGTGTACAGAGCAGCTACAAAATAAAATGGAATATATCCTTCTTCACATCAATTTTGTCTAAAGTAAATAGAAAAAAGGGCATAAACTTCATCAGCGCATGTTTAAGTAAGGTCAATAGTAAAAACTCAAATAGTAGGATAGTTAAGAACTGGAGCTGATTATCTGTGGGGTTGTGGGCTTTCCACATTCTAAGACTTTCAAAAGGGGTTGCAGAATCAACCCCAATACATTTGTGCTACCCTGCAATCACAGCAACTGCAGTATCAGTGCATCCCTGGAGATTCTAAATCTTCTATGAAACTTTTTTCTACTTCATAAATGAGGAATGGTTGGTTTACAAACCTGCAGCACTTGTATAGATGAGGCCCTTATCCATACACTCTGTTTCAATGCAGTCAGCAAAAGGTTTGTGTTGACTTCAGCAGACACATACCAGGGTCCAAATTCAGGAAAACTTAAGAGCAGTGGCCATTTGGCCATTTACATGCAGCTTTCTTGGGATCTGCAATCAGGTGAGAGTGGAAAGACATGCTATCTCCTCTTTTCTTTATCTACACTGGCAGATGATCCTTTCTGTATGAGGCATTTTTGTCTGGAGAACAGTGTCACTGCACATCCAAACCAGCTCCTCTGCAAACAAAACCTCCTGTGCTAGGAACTGACTGTGTGGCTGGACAAACAACAGTAACTATGGTGCTAAGAAACACAACCACACGAGGTGAAGGCAGGACAGACCTACTGGGAGGCAATTTCCTGTTCTTCTGGTCTGATGATTTGATGTGGATGATGTGTTAGTCTATGATCATGGCTTGTATCCTCTCTCAGCAGCTGCACATTGCAGCAGCAGCTCTTGCTGAGCTCGTTGCAAGTGGGAAAGGTGAGCTCAGTGCAAACCGACTCAGAGCTCACTTTTCCCAAGGAAGTCACAATTCCTGCAAAGCACTTATTTCAGATATGGGCAGGAGTGGCACAGACCGCCTATAAAATAAACCACAAGAACTTTCACCTCTACATGAGGAAGAACTTCCTATTGAGGGTGCAGAGCACTGGGCAGGCTGCACAGGGAGGGCATCGAGTCTCCCTCTCTGGAAACATTCCAAACTCCAACTGAAACAGGACTGGGAGTTTGTAATTATGCTGGTTATAATCTATTACATTCTTCATTCTGCTGACAAGTTCTAGGCTGGTATTTACTAACAGACACAGAGTTACAGAAGAATAAAACTGGTGTGACTCCAACATAATGAAGAATTATACTGTTAGTATTCCACTCGCACTAGTTACAATCTAATTGCCATTTGTTACTGTGACTGGTGGTTTCTACAGCGAGTCTTTTTAATTGAACATCGTATATGCATCATTAGCAAAATTTTTTAGCTTTTTAAAATTAATTTTGATTGTGTCTTGTTCAAATTTATTATTCATTAAATCATGTAAAGAATCCCAAAAACCTTCTTTATATGTACTCCCTAAACACATATAAGCACATTAGCATGGGAAAGGAATGTGTAAACACACATAATATAATTAGCACTTTCACTAATGTGTGGTTGTACCAGTCATACCTTATAACTGCCACTAGAAAACAAAGCATAAAGTGTAATTAGAATCTGTCAGAACTAACAATATTACAAATCCTAATTGTATGTTATTGATAAAGTTTAACACTATTGCTATATTAATTTTGACAGTTTTTGCACCTCACTTGAGTCTAAGAATAAGCTAGGTAATTTTCAGTGGTTAATCTTTAATCAGCTCCATGTTTTCGCAAATTAGGCCAATTATTCTCAGTTAGCAAAAAATAGCATTAAAGAAAATATTTATTAGTAATCATGTTTGTAAATATCTATTTCTTAATAAAATATAGGCACTAGGCATAAATGAACACAAAGAGTTTCCATGTATGCAAACTACTTATCTCCATGGTTACATGAGCTAATAGAATGATGTTTTATACAACATATATGCACCAGAACATTAATCTGTTACTGAACAAAGCAGCAAATCTGTATCTTTATGACCAAATGTGTTATTGGTGGATGCTGGCAACACAATCTGTTGTCACACATGAGAAACACCCAGAGATTCAGAGACATCTCAGATGCACCCTTGAGTGATGGATAAAACTTGCTGGGCATTCAGAGGCACAAGTTCCCCAAAGCGGCCCCTCCAAGTCTCAGTTCCAAAGCTGTAGGAATAAAGCACATCACAGGCTATGGCTGCCTCCAATGCTACAACTCATCCCCCTCAATTTGCATTTAAAACTCTTCCACTGAACACTTTGTTGCACACAACACATTGAGGATATCTTCACTTTTCTACATGGAGTGTGCAGGCCTGTTTACCAGTGCAAGATTTTCCTAATAAAAATCATGACTGACCCTTGCCATGTGGTCTCTCGTTATGGAAACCACAGACCCTGTCATTCCAATCACTGCGTTCATGAAGAATGTTAGAATAACTGTTGTTAACTTGGAATCTATATAAATTGCCTCATGCAGTTTCACAGTCAGTGATTTAAGACTGTTTCTTTAAGTTTACAGGATGACATAAATATCAGTAAGGCTTAAAGGAGTGAAATATCTACCATCCCCCAGGGGTAGTTAAGTGTCAGGGTTTTGACAGTAGCTAGGTAGCTGCCAGCTTCTCCAAAATGAGCTTGTGAACTTTGTATTTCTGAGAATGCCTCTGCACTCCCATTGCTGTCTTCAGGCTTCCTAATAGTCCCAATTGCCCCACAAATGTATTCAAAAACAAAATCGGAGCATTTATTTGTAAAATAAAGGATTTTTATTTGACTTCCTTCAAAATTTCCCTGGCAATTTAATATTAATTAAAATCTGTTGAGCCATATGGTGACTTTTCTTTTTCTTAACAAACATTGTGACTTTCATAGTTTCTGCCATGATTTTTTCCATTTTTGCCATAACAAACAACAAAGGTTAGAGAGCTCGTAGCACACAGACATCACTGGTTCAAATATTAACGCAGCCACACAGATAGACCAAAAGGGACCACAATGCCCTGTAACAAAACAGATTTTCACATTCATAAACAGAGCAGAGTCACAAAGATCATGAATCCCAGCACTCACCAGTTTCTAAGCTGTAAAGAACTTGCCTTTATATGTATAGTACAGAATTACACATTAATGCTTTCTGTGCCACCCATCACTGCATTTTTTAAATTGCACTACAACTGAGCAATAAGGATCATGCACTGTTTCCAGATCAGGACTAGATGGAGAGAGAAACAATCTCACTGAGCCTTCTCCTTGTGAAGAGCGAGAGCAAAGGCAGAGTGGACACCTGTGGAAAGCACAGACCTGTGAGTGTGGCTTGGACTCAACTGTATTTGAAGAACAGCCCCTCAAGCAGGTGCCCCTGCCAGCCCTCTGTCCCTGCACACATCTCCCTCCATCCCTCCTCTGCACCGACTGCTGCTTTGCCAGCTTTCTCACTGACCAGTGCCAAGAGATTTAGGCCCCGCTAAGGGAAAAGGCAAAAGCTGGATCTATCTGGCTTTACTGGATCACTCAGATCCTGCCAAAATGTGACATCAATATGCCACTGCATCAACAAATTGTGCAACGAATGCTTCAGATGCGTTAGGAAAAATGCCTGTAACGCACTATACTATCAATCTCTAGCACGGGGATCTTGATGAATTCTACCAATGTTTGTCCCTCACTTATAAATAACACAGCATGAATAACCATTCCTAAACTAACAGCTCTTCTACTATAAGTGTGCTTTTTCATACCCTGTAGGAAAAATTTAAATCAAGATGCAAATACTTAGGTTTAGAAAATGGAGATATTGCTACACACAATTGGGCATTGACAAATTTTCCCCAGCTTCCCCCTGAGAAAATCACAAGAGCCTCAGACTTAAAACAACAATAACAACAAAAAAAGCAATAAGAAAAATGTATTTTCAAGTGCCTTAGAAACATTCAGCTACTATAGAAAACCTGCACAGAGCTACAGGGACGGATGCTCTGGATCTACTCTAGCTAGAGTGAAAAACTGCACCTTCAAGATTACTAAAGCTAAAGAGTCTAATAAATCTCAAGAAACAGCAAAGACACAAAGGGCTCCAAGTTTAAATACAACTTGTTTTTTTTTTACCTAGACCTCAACTTCTAAATTGAGGAAAAAGCCAGCCAAATATTTACATCTGAAAAACCTGTATTCCATATTCTGTATTTTAAGTGAAACCATGATAATTTAAATCTGATATTTTCACCTATCTAAGTGCAGTCACCTTTTGTGAAGTTTTACAGTAATATATGTCTAACATGTATGGACAATCCCAAAGAAGTATTTTAAGCTTTTCAGCTCTTAATTGAGGTTCTCAAAGCTGCTTAAGGGATTTAGACAAAAAATATTCATTTCTTATTTCCTTTTATCACCAATACATGGCAAAACTCCTTGGCTGCTCTGAAAATCTCAGTGAGCTGGATACGTATTTACTGGATTTAAGAGAACTGTCACTTTTGCTATCTAAAAGATAAAACTCTTAAGCTTAAATGAAAAAAATAATTGGATAGATTTTGCTTGTGCCATCACTGACGACTTTACGAACTCATGTTCTGCAAAAATCCATTTTTTAGCTGAATGGGAACACTTCAAAAAGGCTTATTTAGTCAGCTGAAATGAGAGCTGTGATGATACAAATGTGCTGGTTTCAGGAATAAGAAATTTATTTTGCACTGTTCTAGTACAGGAGCATGCTTAAGGTTGGATTGTTCTGGTGTATCAAAAGCATCATAAAGTTTTGTGTAGTTGAATAGTAAAACTTAAGAGCTCAACGCCAAGAAGTTACACAATCTAGCAAATTCCAGGCGCTGGATGTTTTCTGTGCTACTGAATATAGATACACCGGGTAGGACAGAAATTTACGATGAAATTGAAAAATCTGCTCCTTTTAGCAGATTCAGAGTTTAAGGTTTGAGGTGAAGTAGAGAAAATAGCTGGATCCAAGATGATGCAAGTGTCTCCTGCAGGATTCAGCCAGGCCTGTCGTGCCAGTTTACAAGGTCAGAATTTGCACGCACGGGCCAGTGCCAGATTTTTGCCTATATAACAGTGTCTTTGGCAAGCGCTGAAAAACGCTACCAAGCGATACTACCAAGCCAGAACAAGAGTCTCCTGATATTTTCTGAGAATTACAACAGATCACGTTCGCTCTTCATTCGCAGAGCACAAGGTAGGGCCCGGGCCGATCCTTTTGCCGAAACCCGGTTAATTGCGGCCGCGGGAGCGGCGGGGCAGGGCCGGGAGCGCGGCGCTGCCGCTCCCCGCTCCGCAGGCAGCGACATTCCCGGGATGCGCCCGCGCGCGGAGCCGCTCCCTGCGCGCCCCCTCCGCTTCCACGCGGGGAAGCGAAACTCGCGACCCGCCGGAGGCTCCCTGTGCCACATCCACGTTTTCCCGAGTCCTGGCTCCGGGACGCTCCGATTTTTTGCTGTTATGCTTAGTATGGCTTGTTTTCCGTGATGTTTTGTATTTTTTTTTTTTTTTCTTTTAATGTCGGCAGTGGGAGCCGCCAGCCCTGGCGGGGCGGTGGGGCTGGCGGACCGCGGCTCCAGCGGGACCCCGGCGGGCTCCGCCCGGTGGCCGCGGGGCTCCGCGCGTTCCCTGGATGCTGCGCGCTCCCCCTGCGGAGGGAGGGAGGGAGGGAAGAAGGGAGGAGAGAAGGAAGGAGGAGGAGGGAAGGGGGGAGGGAAGGAGGCCGGGGCTGCCGGCGGGAGGCGGGGGAGGGCGGCCGGGGCCGGGGCCGCCAGGCCGGGGCGGCTGCAGCGGGACGAGGCGCGGCGCGGGCGGGCGGGCGAGGCCCGGCAGCAGCGGCGGCCCCGCTCCGCCCCGCGGCTCTCCCCGCCCGGCCGCCCCGCAGCCCTGCCCGGGTCCGCCCGCCTGCCCAGCACCCCCGAGCAGCGGCTCCTGGGCAGTGCCAGCACCGCCTCGCAGGGGGAAACAGAGGCAGGGAGGCAGCGAGACAAGAGGAGGGCGGAAAACAGCTCTGGGTTACTGAAACCAGTGCAGGAGCTGCCAGGACAAACGGAGCTTTAGCCAAAAATAGCTCGTTCAGGGTTAGGCTTTTTTTTTTTTCTTTTTTCTTTTTTTTTTTTTTTTTCCTTTTTTTTTTTCTTTCTTGTAGTCGAGCGGCCGGGAGAAGTGCCCCCAGCGCAGCGCACAGCCGACCTGCCGGCCTGAGGGGCAGCTGAGCAGCCACGGCAGGATGTACCAGGGACACATGCAGGTAAGCGGCTGCAGGCGGCACACGGCGAGCTCGGAGCGGGCTCCGCTGAAACGTGGCTCTGGGAAGTTTCGGTGGGTTGAGCGGAGGGGAGATGCCACCCTGGCACTGTGCAACAAGTGACCTGGTACAGTGTGACCGTGGCATTTCAGCTCAGGGCCAAAGCGAGCAGCGTGCCTGCGGCTGGCGCTGCTCAAGGGGAAGGATGGCAAAGGGGTTCTGTCAACTTTGTAACTAGGTGAAGTTCTCTGTGTATTTTTCCGTGTATGATGCCTGCTTGTTCAAACAGATTCAAGGGAGTATTCCAGGGCAAACATTGTTATGGCATGCTTTAAGTGACACATGTCTCCTGCCATCCTCTTGATGCATCTCTTCCTGTATGTCAAGTGAAGGGCAAACAATAAGGGAAAAGACAGAGCACTTGCTTTGCAAAATCTGCAAAGGTTTCACACCACACTCAAACTGTCGATTTGCTCAGTGTGTTGTGTTTAAAGGTGATGGATTTCTATTCTTCCCTCCCGACGCGGGATGAGGATTGATTTTGCTAAGCCACGGAATGACTTTGTAGAATGAATTCAAACACATGGCAAAGAGACTTCAAGATTTTAGGCAGAAATCTTGTCTCATGATCCTACTGATCTACATCGCCTTGGCAGAATACACCCCTCCTCCATAAAAACATTCTACTGCCTTGGACCTGGTGGCTTTAACCTTGACTCCCGCTCTCCTTCACATGGCTCTTCCTTGGAAAGCCAAGTCTGTTTTGAAGAAGGAGGAAGTATCAATGTGGAGTAAAGGTTTACACCGATCTCCCAGATTTGTTCTTTTGCTTTGGACCCAGTCTGGCTTTGTGTTCATTGCCAGGAACGATCAAGTGTTTTTATCACGTACAGTGGCAGCAGCCTTGATGTGGTGTTGTTAGCACTGAGGCTGTTTAGAGAGGAACTGCAGCCTTAGGAGGTGCGAGCTGACCACTTCTGTTTGGTGTGACTGCACAGCATTTAAATACTGACTGAATGTTCATCGGGGACATCAGGCAGTGTCAGAGCCAGGGTTGTGCACGATATACATGAGTTAAGAGAGGACTCTGATTCAGCACTACCTTCCAGAGCTGAATGATACCAGTTACTCTTTCATGTTTGTGTTACCTGATCGCAGCAGTGATAAATAATGTGTCATAATACCGCTTGTAATTGAGAGCAAACAGGTTTAACAAGAGGTGAATCAATGGAGGGAATAGGCACGTTACTGTTTGTTTCTGATAATAAGGTTAAAACACAAAATCAGTCCTGAAACTAATGCTACTGAATTGGACATTGCCAAGTAGGTATTTACATCCTTAAGAAAGCAGAAGTTCTTTACTGTGAGTTATATATTGCAAGGTTTCAACAAACATACAACACTTTATAAAAGGAAATCTAATGGAATCTTGAGGTGTCTCACAGCATTGTAAATTTTCTGAGTCATCAAAAGATTGAAATCAAACTTGCAATAGGAAATAAGGTCAAAGCATGCAAATATATTGTGACTGGTGTCCTATAAATTTTTTATTTCAAAATAATTTTATTTTTCTAGCCCAAATATAGTTAAATTCTAACCAAATTCTCTTAAAAGGCTTGCTGAAGTAAAAATACTGTTCCTGTTGACTACACTTGTAATTGTTAAAAACAAAAGCCCACCTGAGTTCATAATCCAAACTTTTAAATATATTTTTATCCTAACAGGAAGCATTAATGAGCTTCAGATAACATCTACAAAGCCTAAAGCCTTAGGAGAGATTTTCATGTTTAGTATATCCTTAATTAGAGCCTTTAAATGAGTCAGACAAAGACAATAAAACGCTAATTTCTTTGCAATGAAATGACCTACTGTAATGTTTATTAAACCATGTTGGAACATAAGCTAAGTTACCATACAAATACGGTATCAAACCTCATGCTAAGAAAAATGTTGGCATATTTTAGGCATTACAGGTCCTTTCTTACTATCCCAAGACTTTTTGTAAGACTTGTACTAATTTAGGGAGAACTGTTTGCATTACCTGTTAATCTAAAATAAGATGAACAATAAACCCATCCCAATTTGGGTGGATAAAGTCAGACACATAAGTCAGCACCCTGGACTCCTAAGCAAAAATAATCTCATTTTTAAGGCACTGAGCCCTTAGTAGAATTTACAGTTCTTGAAGAGAAGGTGTAATGTTTAGCTGGGTAAACTACACTACCTGGCTACATCCAAATGCAAAATGATGGGCCAAGATATAATGCCTGATACTACACTCTTTAAAGCAATTGTTCTTCTGAAGTTATTGGGATCAAATGTAGGATCTGACTTAGAATTCCAGTAATCATTTCCCTTTTTCCTACTGTTCTGTTCTCAGATGTAAAAGTGAAACCTGCAGAATAAATTCCGTAGTTCATTTATTTTAAAAGATGTTTGCAGAGCCCATGTTTCACTAATAAGCTGCTGTAACTCAGCTAATTCTTGGAATACTTCTAAAATGGGAGAAACCTAACAACTGTAACAAGGTAATAAGCATAATTACAGAGATTGGGAATTTACCTCTCTTGGAGAGGCATCAATCCTTATCAGCTTCAGTGGGGAATTTCTGACTAAGCTCAATAAATTGTACAAGTAGATTAAATATACTTTGCATTTAAGATCTGCTGAAGTCCAGCACTGAAACTACTTTATTACATCAGGCCATAATGTGCATATCTCTTCTTAATATTTTGTTTATAGTACAGATTAGGTTTGTTGGGGTCTTTTTTCCCAAAAATCAGAAAATCACCTTGTTTATTCCAAAGACCTAGGTTTAGATTTTCTTCTTACTATTTTCTAAATGAAGCCTCACAACACAGAAATACTAGAGAGGTCCTAAGCCGAAATACCAAAGGCAGTTAAAAAAGATATCGAAGGAAGCTATGTCCTGCCTCCGCATTCCCAGGTGCCTTTCTGTAGGATTTGCTTTTGTGATACTTGTGCACCCCACGCTTTCAGGTAGAACACCAGGAAAGAGGTGAAGTGGCCTTCCAGAGAGCCAGCACCACAACCAGCACTAGGATGCAGAGAGGTCCAGTGCCACGGGAGCTCTTTCCAGGCTATTTCACCATCATAATGAGATTTAGCATTTGATTTTGCTCTGTTTACCGACCAGTTCGGTTTGCGCAGTGACCACGCGAAGCAGAGCAGGGACTGCCGTGGGTCCTGAGGCTCCAGCTGCCTCCTGAGCCCCAGGGGTGAGGCTTTTGCATGAGCAAGAGAGCTTCAGATGAGATGCATGGGCTGTTTGTCTACAAATGTACAACCTCAGTTATGTAAGAAGTCCTGTTTAATTCAGTAAATGTAGGCTCTGACTGGATGGAACCTGATGGAGACAGGAGCACACCCTGGGATTCACAGATGAGGCAGAAGAGCCAAGTCTAAAAGCTAAACTGTACAGGTGAAAGAGAGTGTTTGTCTCTTAGGACAATGTGTGCAATCCTGTGTGCTGTTTTCCATCTACAACAGAACAGTAGCAGACCAGATGGAAGCAGAACATTCAACCCCCAATCACTGCTCTAAAATGTCTGTCATTTTAACAACCAACTATAAGATGTTTTAAGGTTTTTACAGTATATTGTAGACCTGGTGCCAGACCTCCTGTTGACTTTTATGAAAGTTCTATAAATGAACAGGGGGCAAATTTCAATCACAGAATGGGATTTGCACAGCATTTGACTTCCTATGAAATTCAAAATAAATGCTTTCAAAACTGTTTGCCCTGATGCTGTATTTAGTCTGCTTTCCCCAGCACAAATGCTTGAGCAGAACAAGTGCTTTGCCAAATGTTGGCATGGGATTTTACATATGGTAGTGTTGTGTTTCGAGATGTCTTAATTTAGACAAAGCACAAATCTTGACCACACAGGGGTATCAAAGTTCCTCTGGCACTTTTTTGCAGAAGCAGGTTTGTTAGTCACGATGCCTTGGCCAAGTTCCAGATCAGATAGTTTGTCTCCTAAACTTTTGATTGCATAGGCAATCAGCTTCATGCCGTTAATTTTTGTGTTGTGATATTTAACATTCTACCATTGGTACTTTGTATTTACATGAAATAATCCATATTAATCATTCACGTTTCAGTAAGATTTCAGTTGTCAAACACATACCTGTATGATCATAGTGGGTCTGCAAAAAAATAAGTATGTATACATGAAAATTCCTGCAAGGTGGAACCTCAAGGGCTTCACATGTTTTGGTGGGCCTGAAAAGCACTGCTAAATATTTTATAAAAGACATTTTTATACTGATTTCTTGGCATTTAAGACACACTAACTCGCTGAGAAAAGGGAAGCAGAACAGTCTCACGATTAACTGCAGATGCAAATCCCATTTTGGTTTACTTGGTAACCTATTAAAAATACAGTGTTGGATACACTGCTACCTAAAATAAATAACCCCGAAGCAATTAAACAGTTGTGAATAAAAAAAGAAAGTAGTGTTCATTTTTACATTAATAAAATGGTCTACAAAGAATATGCACAACGTAAAATTGAATTCAATGCTAAATTGAATCTCCTCTCAGCTGTAATGTCAACATAAACTTAATAACTTTAAGCTACAAAATTTTAAAAATCTGGGCACATGGCTGGAATCCTAACTGATCTTTAGTGGTGTCTATGATTCATAACTCCTAGCCTAGCTAAAATTCCATTATGATAAACTGATAATATTTTATTATTACAACTCTTTTCTAAAAGTACTCACAATACTAGGGCAGTGTTTATGGTGGTATGTTGTCTATTTTGCCTTGGTATTTTCCAGTATTTTAGTAGCAGCTCTACCAAGTTTTGAACATCAGATTATGGACTGCTTATAAATTGAAAAAAAGGTAAAAATAATGAGCTCACTTTCATAGAATGAAGTTCATTCAAAGAAAGTAGATGATAAATTGTGTTTGGCGAAGGCACAGACAGAAACTGTAAAAATTGTGAGCATTTGCAATGCTGGTAGAGAGAAGTGTTCCATGAAGCTGTTAGGCAGTTTTACAAGAGCCTAGTGGAAAATCTTGCAAAGGCTCAGAAATTCTTGGCTCATGCTATATTTTTACTGGATGTAAATTAGGAAGAACTTTTACTAACTAGATAAGGATCCACCCCTCTATTCTGTAATTAAATTCATTCAAAACATAGAAAAACAACAGTCCTTAGTGTAGTCTCTGTCATATATTAATATAAATGTTAGTCTAAACCCAGTATATAACTTTCACCAAAGAGGCGCTGTTTACTCAAGAATCATGCTGTACTTTCTTTTTTTAATCTACCACTATGGTCACAATTTACTATGCAAAGGAGGAGGATAAAAAGTTCAGATAAAGTCCACCAGGTGGATCAGGAGGAATTGTCCAAATAGAACAAGGGGCATGAAAGGATGGAAAAAATAACGCATATGGAAATTTAGACTTTAGGAAATGCAGTCTCATAACTTGGCTGTAGGATGTTTTGTAATTTATAATAGTCTTGTATCTAAGTAAGCTTTAAAAAAAAAGGTGTTGATGTACAAACCAGGTCCATTTAAAATCATCTATCCAGCTTAATTTGCTACTCTTTTTGCAAAAGTTAAACACGAAAAAGGTAAAAACATTGAAATACTACTTAGAATGAATCTACCCAGTGCACAAAGTACGTACTAGTTGTTTGTGTCACAGAATCTAATTTTGCACAGTCTATTTCAGAAATAGGTGATCCTGCAAAACTGAGAGAAACACTTGCCTTCCAAATCAGTGTCATGGCATGTAAACTAGGATGTGACTTTCTGTAGCTGTGGATTTTCATCATTGTCCAGTAATACTACTAATAAAATGCCTAAGGATCATAAAGACTGTATTCAGCAAATTTTTCTACCAAGTTAGAATTATTATAAACAGTCTGATATTTCATTGCTCTGCTCTCAGGCTCTTGAAGTTCTGAGTCATTGGTACATGAGTTTTACTTCCAGTGGTTTATTTGCATTTAAATAAATTCTAAAATATCAAGTAAGTGAAACTCATTATACACAATGGAAAAAAAAAAATCCATGTCTCATCAGTTTACCCATGCCCAGAAATGCAAATCACAACCCAAAGTTTAATGGTAGCCCCCAAAGGTGATTTTCCCAAACTTTGCACGATTAGTCATGTGTCAGCATTACTGCAGTTCCTCTCAAAAAACGGGTTGTCCTGAACTTCTGTAGGTTGGCATAGTAGATGTAAGCATTAAGTTTTCTTCCTCTACTTCTCCATTGCCTGTCATGACACTCAGATTTGCCACTGCTTTGCCTCTCATTGTCCTGTTTGTTGATTTTCTCCTCCTTGCTCGAGTTTGAAGGCTTTCATCAAACGTTTTGCCTCCTGCCACATTTGTGCTGTGTTTTCCTTCCTGCTGCCCACGGCAGGGCACCCAACTCACCCAGGCCATGACTGCTGCCTGCAACAGGGGCCGAGTCCCCTCTCAGCAGCACTTGGTCACAAAACAGAAATGTTCCACAGCCAAGGTCTACTCACTGCCACAAGTAGAAGGAAGTGAACTGATGGTGAAAAATTTGGTTACCAGCAGAGCTCCCTCTTCACAAACTGTATGAACATTAGGAAACAATAGGGGACTGCCACGAGAAGGGAAGTAGCCAGGTTTAAAAAAAACACCTGAGTTTTATCTACAACATTTGCAAGGTAGACCTATGCCCATAAACCCGCTTTTCTCACATGCTTCTCTATTTTGGCAATCCCTACAGGAAAAGAGCCACACTAAAGTCTTTGTGAGTTTCTCTGTAAAATGTGGAACACTCTAATGCTTCATGTTCACTTGTCTTAGAGCAGTCTACTGTCTTCTGGTAACTTGAACTGTTCATTTCATAGAATTTCCTTTTTATACCTCTTACCCCAATACAGGTGTTGAATACCAATACCTTTGGACAGCATTTTTCAATAAAATATGCATTTGGAACAAAGTAGCACCTATGCATTTAGAACAACAAAAGCATGTGTGATAAGAAAAGTACTGTGCAATGAATTAAGACAAATTACCATTCTTGATTACATTAAGACTTCATTTGCTGTTAGGAGATACATAAAAGAAATTCAGATGCTCTTGTCCACTGACATTTAGAAATGAGACCTTCAGAATTATTTTGACATGCATTTACTATCAATCATTTGGCTTTATAGACCTTAATAGTTTTCAAAAGCTGAGGAAACAAACTTTAAAATTTGTCTTAACAAGATTAGAGCCAGCTGTAACTTAACCTTTACATCAGTGAATCTAATTGGAAATTACACTGATGTAAAAAACAGAGTAATTTGCTTCCAAGCCTTTTTCACATTAATTTCTGTCTTCCCAATGTCACCAGTCAGGTTCCAAAGCTACAGTGTCAAGTAGTGAATACAGCATTTCCTGGATAGGGGCAGGAAAGCAGTCACAAAATACATTTTCAAATTCAGCATTTTCTGACTAGTAGGCGTATCAGTAAAAGGTCCAGGAACTCTTATTCATTGTTAATTAAAAATCGGTTGAGGGGAAATACTTGCCCATTTAAGTCTACTCTGAAATACAGAAATATATTTCTTGATAAGTAATGCTGAATATTAGAGTTTAACTTCACAGAGTTTCCTATGGTCAATTTTGCTAATATTAATGTAGGAATAAACAAAGACCACAGTAAATAGAAGCTTCTTGAGTACTTCTGAGTATTATGTAAAACTGAGAGTAAACATCACATTTTTATATGATAGTAATCTGTCAGAGCCTCTTAAAATCTTAATAGGAATATCTGAAAAAAAAAATCATGTTTTACACAAAAGAACAGATTCATTTTATTTATGCTAGGTAGAAGATGGCCTTAGTCTTCAATATGATCTTGGACACCATTGTCATAGGAGTAATGACAGAAATGTGACAGAAGTGATTAATGAAATAAAAAATACAGCTTGACATGTGTCTCATCAAAGTGACAGGTTATTTCTGTTGTCATTCATGGAAGTTTAACAAGGAATATAATTTTCCAGTTGCAGGCTTGAGATGTACATGAGATCTTTCATCTTCTGCTATATGTTGTCTAACACTCCTTTCAAGAACCAGGACAATTTTAAGAAGGCTTTGAAAAAGGAGCACAAGAAAGAATGATAGATAAAAGAAAGAGGGAAAATTAGGATGTACAACAGAGAAAACAGTGCTAAGGAATGGAAACTAGGAAGTAAGTGACTGCTGGTTTTGTTCTGAACAGTAGAAAACGTCTTTAATATTACCACTCTACTCAATCCAGGTAATGCACACAACATGGCAAGTTATATACAGCTGGAAGGAATGCATAGAATTGCCTGAACCTGTGCAAACAAAAGAAATCTGAATTATTAGAAGACAGCTAGATACTACATGGAAATAGTGAAAGAGCAGTAATCCCTGGAGCACTCACGATAAAAGATTACATGCTGTTCAGGGAAGACAGAAAACCAAAGGTGTTGGTCATGTTAAGAACCTGGACCCGAAGAAAATGGGCAAAAATTCTGTAAGAAGCTTCAGAACTAATATTTTCAATTGTTAAATTGTTAAGGTTATGCCTTAACACAGAGAATGGAGAATACACAGGGAATGGAGATAGTTTCTCATAGGCAGAAGGAAAAAGTATAAGGTGCCTAAAGTAAAGCTTATTTAGATCTTAGAAGTATATTAATCATTGGAAGTTTTTTGGTTATCTGATGGAAAAGGGGGAGGGGAGCAAAACATACTCAAAGTGGCATCTGTAGTATGGATAACCTAATTTATGGTGCAAACCCAAAATGTTTAAGAGGGTTTGAATTCTTCAGCTATTACAAATGTGTTATATTAAATGGAGACTTGGTATAAAATATGTTATATTTTCTTATTCATAACAAGAAAATATATTCTTGTTATGAATCTGAACAGAACAACAGAAAATATACGAGATTTAAGATCAGGTGAGAAAAGTTGTAAGACAGCTAACAGCCCGGATATCCATATGGCTATCCATAATCTCCAAGGTTTTAGGGAACAGACTTCATGGAAAACTACACATACCTAGACAAAGAAAAATAAAAAAGAAAGAAAGAAATGCTATTTGAATTTATCAGGAGAACATAATGTCCAACTAACTTGACAGCATTTTCTGTTATCATAACGGGGTTTTAGGCAAGGGAGGTATAACTGACTTGATCTATATGACCTTTGGTAAGCATTTGTTATGGTGTTACAAAAGAAATTATTAGTGAAGCTGGAGAAAGTAAAGAATAGTAGTAAATCTGTAAAGAGGGCAGGAAACTCATTCATGGGGAAATGAAAAATAGAGCATTAAAGGAAGGACTGTCAGCCTGAGGAAAGTTTAATAGGGAAGGTTTTTGTGGATCACTGTTGGAAGTGGTTGTTTGTGATGTTTCATCCATAAATGTAGCAGAAACAGGAAAATGGTGACTACATTTGTTGATTACTCAGTGCTGGAAAACATTGTCAATATTGGGAAAGATTCAGTACTGCTGAGTTTTGGTCACTATACAGAGGATCAACAATAAAAATATGATTTCATTTAACACTACAGTGTAGTGCTGATCATCAATAACAAAAAACCTACCGTAAGACATGGACTATAATATAGAAATTACTGAGAAGAACAACTTGCACATACATAATGACTATAAGTTGTCGATAAAATACATCCATAAAAAAGACAGATGCAGTTCTAGTTTTAGAAGAGTTTTTTCCAGAATAGTCAGGAAAATATCAGTGCCAGTTGACAATGCCAGTAGCAGATTTTCAGTTGAGAATCTTTTACAGAAGAGAGGCATGGAAACAGGTCCAAAGAAGGATGATCAAGGAGAAGGCAAAGTCTATCTTACAAGAAAAGACCAAAAGATTTTGGCTTATTTCATTGAGCAGAATGACAGCTCAGCAGGACCATAATCACAGTATGTAAATGCATCAGGGAGATAAACACCAGATATGGAAAAACCTAAATTAGCTAAGAACAAAACTGGCACAGAAACAAATGGATATTAACCAGCTGTGAATAAATTTAGGTTGGAAATTAGAAGAAAGTTTCTGATCATTAGAGCAATCGAGACTTCCAATAGCCTTCCAACTGGAATAGTGGAAGCAAAAGAACGAATTACTTTAAAGATGAAACACAGTTTCTGAGAGATTTGGTATGACATGCTGCCTATGAGACCAGAAGATTGAACCTCAGTAACCCAGGAACAGCACCTTCCTTGTCTTAACAGAATCATGGAATGGTTCAGGTGGGAAGGGGCCACAGTAGATCATCTGGTCTCACTTCCCAGCTCCAGCAGGGTCATCCAGAGCACAGGGTACAGGATTGTGTCCTGATGCTTTCGGGGTATATCCAGTGAGGGAGACTCCACACCCTCTCTGGTGAATCTGTCCCAGTGCTCAGTCCCTGCACAGTGAAGTTCTTTCTCATGTTCAGGTGGAACTTCTGTGCATCAGTTGCCTCCTGTTTGATTGTTCGGCACCACCAAGAAGAGCCTGGTCCATCCTCTTGGCCCCATCTCTTTAGATATTTGTGCAAATGAGCGAGGTCCCCTCTCAGTGGCCTCTTCAAAGTCATCTTCTGAAGTTGCCTTCTCAAATTTCTCTGACTTCAGCAGAAACACACCCCAACTCCTGTTCAGAAAGACCAAAATACTCAACTTTGAGAAGTCAAAAATCTTCCTGTTACAGCTGTGGAGGCTTGACTGTCTTCACAGTGTGACTAACCTCCTGTTAAGAGACCCACACAGGCAGTGACAAATTAGTGCCACTTTGCCTAGTCCAAGACATCATTTTGAGTCGACCTGAGCTGTAAAGTTTGAATATTCTCTCTGCCAGCTTTCTTATCAAGTCTCCCACTCATCTGAACTCATGGTTTTGCTTCGTATAAAACCTTCATAATCAGAGGAAATGTATTTCTCCCATACAGCTAAACTCAATGTTTCATGTTAGAGACATCGAAGCCTTTCACTATCTCTTATTCATGTTCCTGCAAGTGGGCACGGGGGGCTGGAAATCACCAGCTGTGTCAACATCGTGTAACAGGAGGCTTAAATTTATTTCAATAATAACCAAATTTTGTGTGCATAAGGATGTAAAATAGAACCCATCAGAACCAGCAGAGATATTTTCCCTGACATCAGATGAGCCAGGACTAAGCTTTTTTTCAATTACCACTGGCTCACTTTTCTCTCCTAAGCTCCAAAAACAAATGCATTGGTTATTATTTAGAGCATGTGGTCTTAAATAAGGGAACTCAGTTTTCTGTTTTGCAGTCCTAGTCAGGAAAACTACTGAACTCACTTTGGACTGTTCTTTTGGAAGGGATCATAAAGCCACATCTTAGAGTCAGTGCTCTGTCCCTGTAATGAGTCAGAAGATTATTTCTGAATTGATTTAGGCTCATAAAAGTACTTCAGGATCTGATTTCTGGGGTTCCTGTCCCATCTTATATCTGTGATTTGCATCCCACAATGTATCAGGGAGACAGATGTCCCTGAACACTCCATCACAATCTGATAATATCATTACAGCCTTGCAGCTCTTGGTCATAATCAGTTCTATGCTGTAGTGTACTCTGCTACTCAGATCTTAGAATTTCAAGAGTCACACCAGCAAAAGATTTTCCAAATAGGTGAGATCACTGGGTATTGGCTAGGCAAAGATATGCAAAAGCATATCACTAAATTTACTGAGCAAGGGAATAAGTACTTTTCCCTGCCATTGCACAAAAAATGAATGTTTATTTCCAAAGTGTTTTATTGTTGTCAAAGAGAAACCAAATTTTACTACCTTTTTATCAAGTTGTCATTGACAAATACCAGAAATAAAATTGCAAATAAAATTCCAGATAATTAACTCAGACTCATTAATCATTACAGAAAAACTGTGTATTCAGGTTGTTGCATATAGGTTCTGTATATTTGCTAAGCACCAAGCAAAGCAATTTTTTTGTGACTTTACAAGCAAGTACTTACTATTCCTTTTTGCACACAGACATGCTCAAGTTCCATCCTGTGTGTCATTTGCCAAATTTGAGAGTAGATATTACTGATGTGGCCAACCAGACAAGATAGACACAGACTAGAGAGACCACAAATATCAAACCTGAGTTTAGCAAAAGGCTACAACCTATGTACAGAGTGTTCCCATATCTGCAAATACAAAACAAAGGACTAGTAAGGTTTTTAGCGACTTTTATACAGCTCTGTTAACAAGGAAATAGAATTCTTGGCTTGCACTAATACACAATAAACAATCAACATTATTTTTCAACTATGATGAGTTTGATGTCTTCGTGGTGCTTTCAGTATATCACTGCCAGCAGGCTGTCTTTGATTTCTGGTCTTTCTTGCCAAAACAAAGAGTTCTACAAATTAAAGTCTCATCTAGCATTTCAGACAAGAAAGTAGTTTCATCAACTGCACATTATTTTGGACAGCAGTCTGCAAGGAGTACAATAGAAACATTTACACTCATCTGCAGGTAAAAACTTACATAACACATTCTGGTGTCTGTTTTATTTTGAAACCATAGAGATGATGTCTGAACTATCATTCCCACTTCAGCTGTGACAATTAAATACACATGTATCAAAGAACTGCAGATACTTGAAAAATACTCTAGATTTACTAGTCAAACACAATTTTCTTTCTAAATTTTTTCATGGGTTTTTTTGATTCTTTACAGCTGACATGTCTTGGAAAGGAACAGAATCACTGCTTAAGAGTTCAACTGCACTTGTGATTTTTTTCTCCTCAAATCATTTTCATAAAGGAAAAATAAATATGTTACAAACATTACATTTAATTCTGCTCTGATTTTTGTTTACAGGTTCTCACTAACTAAGAGGAGAAGCAGTTATTTAGTGTATCTGGTTACCATTTGTTTCTCTGCAGCATTAGTTTTGTGCAGTCCCTCAGAATTTGTGTTTATTGACAGCAAAATAATTTCTGAAATATGAGAAGCATAGTTTCCAGAGGAAATCCATTGCAGATTTCTGTTCTGTGTCACCTTCTTATTAATACTTAGCACTAGCAGAGAACCATGGCAGCAACTACTCATATACTGCAAGATTCATTTACAAAGATGCTGCTCAATATTTATCTACTGCCCATCCAGTGAAATCCTGAAATCCCAGTTCTAGTGAAATCAGTGATAAAGATACCATTAATTTCAGCGCAGTCAGAATTTTATTAAGACTCTTGCACAGTCAGAAGCATTATTCCTTGCCTCAAAGTAGCCTAGAAAGGGATATCTTCATTCTGTAAACACAGAGAAATGAGGTACAGAAGCAGGCTAAACTCTGAGGATTTATAACTGTTTACACTCCGTTTGTATGTGGCACATGCAAGTTCTGTCCAGTAACTGCCTGGGTCCATGAGTAACCTCCAATGGTTATGGCAGAACTACAGAGGGATCTGGAGTTAACTTCCTGCTTGGCCATTGCCACAGATTTTCTATAGGAACTTGGACTTACTGTCCAAGGCACTTACTGTCACTGTGCTTCTGGTTTCTATCAGTAACACAGGAATAAAAGCACTTTCATTGTTATAGGATGTTCTCCAGATGTATTAAAACATATAGAAGCAAATGCTCATCCAGTTATGGAGAGCACTTTTATTTTTAATTACTAAGGCAATGTTTTAGTCTTATAAAAATGAAAAGTCTTCTTAAAAATAACCTTTATATTGAATCCAAACTTTCTGCCAGATGTCACTCAGAAATTAGAGTGTAACCACATAGTACAGGATTCAGTGCCCTCCATATAACTGAATTAGTAGGGGAGTTGGAAAATACATACAATAATGCAATCCCAAATTCAAGAGGGCTCTTTTCAAAACATGGAAACCTGGTCAAGTAAATTTAATTCTTCCTTCTGGGATATTGCTGATAAGACATGGACACAACAGTGATTCATGGGAGGGAAGAGAAGCAGATGAGTACCACAGTAACAGAGAACCCGGTGTGGGTAGGGAAAACTAAAAACAACAGAGGAACTCTGAAGCAAAATCCAGTTGGGAGCGTCGTGAGCACAGCACTGGAAAGGGAGGCAGGATGGCATGACTGAACCCCAGCCACAGGGGCTGAGGAGGAGGAAATCCCATTCTGAGCCAGGCTCAGCAGCTGAGCGAGGGGTCAGAGTTTTAGGAGTAGAGCTGGTTGAACATGTAATTTAGCAGATAGCACAGGAACCCCCTGTGATTTTATCCATTGGTTCTTGTAAAACTACAACAAATCTTTTTGCATCACTATGTCCCAGTCTAATCCCATCTATGCCTGGCTAATCAACTGTAATGCAATTCATTCAGTGCATTACCTCATAACTGTTTATACTCCAAATCCATAACAAAAGAAAGAGATTCAATGGAAAAGCGCTGTGAGGCCACTCTTGATTTCCACAAATCAGTTTGCTGCACTGGGCCACACTAGCAGACTCTTCAGGAGCAAGCTGACCTTGCTGGATTTGCTGTTGCTTACAGTGAAAGATTATTCTGGTTTCTCCATTTTTCACATATAATGCAGAAAAATTACAATGTATTGCCCCTGGCATTTTTTCTAAAATAAGGTGATTTGGCTTCAGAGTGGCTTTCTAAGTCTAATAACACATAATATGATAATTATAAGAGGGCAAGGAACAGACTGGTATTGAGAAATTGCAAAAAACCAACTACTGTACTGATTGAGATATTCAAAGTGTTTTTTCAAGATACAGAGTTGTGAAAAGGTATGAAGCAGAAGAGTTCATTCAAAGGAGAACCAATTTGAATAACTCTGAAGAAAAAGGCCATAAAGGGGGGACTGTCAGAAACAACACAGCACACTATGTGGAGCATGGAAGGGATGTTAGCACGGTAATAAGCACACATATCAACTGGAAACTTTGAAGAACATAGTGAGATAACCTTCTCAAAGGCTGATACCTGATGAAAGAGCTAAAGGCCTCAGAAAGAGGCATTTTCTAGAGAATTAAGATATTTTAATCTCCATAACTACATTCAGAGGCAACACTTTGGTGGACACTGGAATTTAAGATTTATTCCTTTATATTACTTGGGACACATCCTTGCCCATGTGATTTTCAGTTTATTACAGTGTCCAAAAGCAGCTGTGAGAGGGGCCAGGCAGTTGACACATGGCCCCAGCGGCTGGAGCACTTCTACAGGAGAAGGAATATGCCAAAGGCATCCTAAATATCACTGTGGTCACCAGCTGCTTTAACAGCTGGTATGAATCTCTGCCTGCCCCATGGGCAGAGGATGTGTACATTCACTTCACCCTCTCTTCTCAAGCTGTGTTGGGAAAGACAGTTTCAACAAAATCTGCTGTTAAAGACCACAGTTTTTGCTTTAAGTTGTGAGTTCTGAACACAGTTCTTTGTCATTAGACTGACTGAGCTGTAGGCTACTGCTTGTAGAATCCCAGACCAACTCTCCAGGGAGGATCACCAGTCTCTCAAAAAGGATAATAAGGAAAGATGTGATGACACTTGGACCTCAGTTCCCTAGGGATTCTTGTTTAGGAGGAGAAAGGAGTCCTGAGTTCTTTTTTCCTCATTAGGCTGCACTGCCTTTAGAGTTATTACTACTAATGATACCAAAAATTATCTGTAGTGGATCTTAGAGATGGAAAATAGAATCAAATCAAATAGATCTTGAGTGGAATAGATCACTGCAAGCTGCTGAGCTGTACCCCACCCTGACATCTGCACAGTCCCTTTTGGTTCAAAGGATGATACAGATGTAATTAGAAGATAACCTGATGGAAGATATTAATAAAAGCTAAATAAAATAATGTCATGGATTAATATTGAGATGCTATTTAGGAATAAAGGAAGGGTTTTTTCACAAAATGCTGAAATAAACCATTAAATCCAATCATTTTAAGAGAAAGCTACATAGCTTTTTTAGGAAAAAGAGAATGAACAGAGGGCACTGCTGCTGGCTAGGTGTTTGTTAATTTTTCATGTGAATTTATTGCATATGTAAGTGATTGAATTAGTAGCACTGACAGGAACTCAGGCACAGTAAAAGCTTCCTGCTACTGACACAGCAGTGCTCAAGCTGTGCACTCCTGACCATTAGCAGTCCTGCTGTGGAAGCCCTGAGCCTGGCTCTCAGCACAGGCTGCAGAGCTCACTGGAACGGGACCGAGCGCGGCGCCCTCCGGAACCAGGGCTAGGATGAGACCACTCCACTTTTTTAGATTAATGACCTCATTTGGACTCTGATGCCAGGCTCCAGGGAGGAAAGTCCAGTGCAAGCTAATATGCTGCCAAAATACTGCAAGGTAAGTTTAGGGGAAGAAATGGTTAAGAGGATTTTGTATTTTGTCGTAAAGAGACTAAATGCAAACGGGAGTCAGGAACAGGCAGCTTGCAGGAGAGACTGTAAGGTGCAGGAATCAGAATGTTTTCTCACCTTTGGAAAAAGAGGGTCATTCCCAGACACTCAGAGGCTGAGCAGTGAGATCTGGATCTTCTGTCACCGAGCAGTACATTGGTTCAGAACAGCGAGCCTTTGAGAGCAAACAAGGGGAATATAAATTGCATATCTAATAATTTAAGCATGCGGCTGTGTTGCCAAATATTACCATCTAAAAGGAATATAGGTATAATGGCTGCTGTGAAGTCCTTAGGGAAGGACTTCATAACCTTTTGGGAGCCCTTTCCTCCTACCCTGCAACGTATTAACCTTTTGACCACGTCGGTACGTAGATGTACATAACGAAACGGAATATGCAGACAGTTACAGTTGGGGAGCGGTAGGAACAAAACATCAGGGATGCAGGATGTTGTATGAATTCTGTATCAAAACCTCATAGCCAAGAATAGATACAGAGCTAAAAGAAAAAAGGTATTTCTGATGTATTATGAATGTGCAGATGAGCAGCGATGGAAAAACATTTCACCACTGTCTTACGAACGATATTCCTGTGCGTCAGAATGTGACAACCTAAAAGAACGAATATGAGCTTTTTGTATGAGTAGCACTGCTGGATTTAATGGTGCTGCTAATGGAGTAAGATTTTTCTTGGAGTAAGGGTGCCATAAACGAGCCCTCAGCCACCACTTCCTGTTTACTTGTGGTTTACTCTCTAGAGCAAACCCGTGTTTCTCTCGCTGCAAATTACTGCTTGTTACAAAAAAAAAAAAAAATCTTGCTTAGTATTTTCCTTTTCATACCATTCATTGTCATGGAGGGTTTTCTTTTCAAGTCAGTCATTTGACATGTAGAAGAATGAATGAATGAACTTTTCTTTGATTAGAGTGGTACTCTGCTCTACTCTGCTGAGAGGTAGAGCTTCACTTAACATGTTTTTCAGTAGGTCTAGACAACCTCTTCTAAAATTTCATTTAGATATCATTTGTAATTCATTTGAACAATTTTAGTCACTGAGTAAAGTTGCTTCAGTATTTTCCTTTTTATTGAAAATTATTTCATTGCTGCAAGCAAGGTATTTTATTTTATGATTTTCCATATGGTTGATCCCAAAGGAGAAAGGAGGAAACACAAAAGAGTTCCAGATTAAATTCTAATCCAATTTAACAACAGCTGTAAGGGAAATGAGGACATATTAGCTACTCTAGAACCTCAGCCTCCTGGAAAAATGAAAAATGAAGCTGATCATACAGAAATTTTTACTAGTCTAAGTTTTCACCTATATGCAAATGTTTAGTGGCTGCTGGAGACAAAACCAGGCAGAAGCTTCCATTGAACTTCGACATTGTACCAATGAAAAGGCTCTAAATAAACATACACTGAGGTGCACAACTAATAGCAAAACTAGCAAATGCTTTTGACATTTGGACCTGAAGTTACAAAAAAAAAAAAATTGTGTTCTAGCACCTTGACAGATTTTGAGGCTGGAAGGATCAATTTATTGACATATCATATGAACTCTAACATAATACAAGCTGATGGACTTCACACTTGACACAATTGATTTTCAAGATTATCATTTGAATGGGAACAGCACATACTCTGGAAAAGCATCTATTTTAAGCTTAAAGTGATGGGGAACCTATTATCACTTGCTCAAGGTATTCCAGCAGTGATTCTCCAGACTGTTGAAAGTATTCTTAGCATCAGCAGCATATTTCTTTCATACACACACACACTACATTAGAAACTACCTTAGAGTGATATAATAAAGCAGATAATATTTTTAGAATTCTCAGGTAAGCTGTACTGTAATGAAAAGGTTTGAAATTATATTTATAGTCATGAAGAGTGCAGCTAACTCAGGACCTGTGTAAATAAGCACATGAAAAAATCAGCCAGAAGTGTCATCTTGTTCCCAGCTGTTTTCCAGTTCTCTTATAGTGGATAGAAGTGGCAGTTAGAGGAGTTGGAGAAAAAACCCTCAAGGTATCAGCAGCCTCTTGTTCTATGTGGCACAAAATGATCTTACAGTGTAAAAGTGTCCATTGCCTCTGGAGGAACCAGGATTTCACCTTTAGTCTTGTGGGAGGGAATTATGATCGCCTCTTAGAAAAAACAGCCGGGTCACATAACAGGAGAGTTGCTCTGTAGAGAAAATTTAAAATCTATTCACATGTCAGAAGTGTGTATCTCTGTATTACAGTAGGCAAAATGTACTCTACCTCCTCTGAGGTAGTTAAATCATACATCTATTTTAGCATTTTCTCAGAAAGTTCCTGCCAATGAGAGTTTTTACAGTCCAATTAACACAACAGGGAGTGACAGTCTCTAAGCCTGAAAACAATTCTCACTAACAGTGATCTGGACAAGGCTACAGATAAGAAGCTCCTCTCTTTTACATGGAAAGGTAATAAGGTTATTCAACCAGTTGCAAAACATGGAAGAACCATTTTTACCCACACTGAGAATGGAAGCAAAAGACAAGGAAGTTGTTCTTGTCAGTGAAAGAAATGGGTTAGCATGTGTCCTTATTTGGGAAGAAGAATAATCAATATTTAAAAACACTGAACAGACTACACTACATTGCTGGAGACAATCCTCTCTCCAGGAGAGTGTTGGAAGCCAAGAAAAGACCAAAGGGAGGCTGAAAGGGGAAAACTGCACCGTGATGGTAAATCAAGGTGGTGATAAACACAGGCCAGAATAGCAGAAGCATTGACTCCACCACCAACCTCTCATTTCCCTGTTCAGTGGAAAGGAGAAACTACATACAATATCCCCCACTGCCACTGCTTTATTTCTGATAGCCAAGCCAATACTCCCAGCATTTAAAGCAATATTTCATGCTTTCCAGTTGCATTCTCTGGATTCATCTCTGTCCTGTGAACTCCATGAAGACATCAGTTTCTTGGGTTAATTCTCTTCTCATTTGTCAACATAAATAGTGGTAATTTCTGTGAAACTAATACCAAAATGAAGTGCACTGATTTGGAAATGTTTTGTGTACATGTAAAACAAAAATAGAATGACCTTGCCTGAAAAATACATTTCTAAATGCTTGAATATTTATGTGGACTAATCAGCTAGGAAATACTGAATTTCAGAAGCTTATATATTTCACACAGTATGACGTTTAGTTCCTTTCATAGAAACTATTCAGTGTTGTTAATTCAAACCGAAATACATCTACCATATATTTTTAATGCTGGATTAGGACTTAAGGGATGTTTTTATTATTCCTTCATGACAATACAAAGGCAAAAAAAAATCCCTCTGCAGGGACTCAGTAGATGAATCCACTTGTTCATGAGGCAAACACTACTTGTTTTATTTAGAACAGACTCAGCAGACCTCAGTGCAATGAATCTCTGCCTGGATGCTGTCAGCCTGACTTCGCTAAAGCAGCACCTTACCTTGAATTTCTAACATTTTGACCAACAACTTTTTTTTCTCCCAAGTACTTTATTTGTATTTATCCAGCAGCAAAAGCTGATATTTAATAATTCACCGACAAGATTGTCTGCCTGCACCTTTCCCTTGCAGCTGTATTTACTCAAAACAAAGCTATTCAAATGAGTCTTAATCAAGACATACCATTCTGCTCACTGTGTGACCAAATCCACTCGGATCCCCTCAGCTGGGAATGCCAGCAGTGAAGCCTCAGACAAGAGTTCTGGCCAGTTCACTGTCAGGGCAAACTGGATTCATTGGGAGGTGGCATTAATGTCACATTTTGCTGATTTAAGATTTCCCTGGATCCCCTAAGTACTCGGCAGAAGTGTTGTTCTTTCTGTGCCTGTTGAGCCATTGTTTGGAAGCTGATGGAGGAGCTCCTTAATGCTTGACACTTTGCTTTGGCAGCACAGCTCTTCCCAGTGTGCCCCACTGGGCACAGTGTAGGTCAGTCTGTGTCCTGCCCTGTGACCAGCTACAGCTGGGGGTCACAGGAACAGTTCCACGTGGAGAACAGTGTCAGTTGTTACCTGGAAATTCCCAGGGAAAGAGAATCCCTTTCTTTTAAAGCTTACTTTGTTACAATTAGGTGTGAAATTACAGTTAAAAATACTGGAAATTGAATTGCTAGAAGATAAAATAATTAAAAGCTTTATCAATAGCTACTGAGTGCCAGGTGTTTTGCTTAAGGGAGGCCTGTCTCCAACCTGCCATCCCTCAGTGTTATTTAAATAACATTTTGACAGTTCAGCATACCAAGTTATACTGAAGAGTTTTCACAGAAACTGAATGGGATATGTTAATAACCCAGACAGCCTGTGAGGTATTTGTGATTCCCAGTATGTCAGACTTGTTGGATTCTGCCAGGCTGCCCTGTGTAACTCAGTCAGAGCCAGCTGCTCATGGCTGTGTGCGAGTTAACAAAACACAGATGTTCTTAAAAAAAAAAATCACTTTACTGAGTAATAGTACATGTTCTCTTTAATACTTATACTCCACTTTCACTCCGTCACCTCCCACAAAAAATAGTGTCTAAAGTGCTTTCTGTATGGAGTGACTGTGAGCTGGAGTTAATTCAGTGCCTGAGACTCACCAATACATCAAACAGTGACTACACAGTGGAAAGAAATAACAAATTTCCAATGGCTCCAACAAAATAGCTTGAACACCCTGCCATGAGACATGACCTTTTATCTTTTCACTTGAAGCGGTGGATCCTGTATATTTTGTGCTTTATGCACTAAAGAAAAATTAGAATGGGCAGATGCCAGAAGGAAGACAACCACTTTTTCAAACACGCCAGCACTGAGCAGTGAACTCTCTTTGCCAATCTGCAGCTGGGGGAACTTTCTGGTCGTTGGCATTGATCTGCACATCGAGCTCATGGCAATGAGTGGGCAAGGCCACAACTGCTGCAGTTCACACTGCAGAGGCTGCACTGGTCTGAAACTTCTTAAAATAAATCCCTATATATTTTATCAGTACAGCAATCTGAAGTGCAAGTGTCTTGAAAGATTTCTCGCTTTATCTAAAATATGAAATGTATTTAAAGAAGAAAGTTTTCTTGTAGAACTGGGAAGAT
This sequence comes from Corvus cornix cornix, assembly GCF_000738735.6. Classification (NCBI taxonomy): domain Eukaryota; kingdom Metazoa; phylum Chordata; class Aves; order Passeriformes; family Corvidae; genus Corvus; species Corvus cornix. The sequence continues at coordinate 7,146,204 of NC_046339.1, read as the reverse complement.
AATGTGAGCTGTGTGGGAAATAAAGCTGTTTGTGTAAGGAACCTTTTCCAACCAATATACTTTTGAACATACTCAGCCCTGCAGCCTCAGTTACTTGGAAAATGTGGCTTTAACTTTGTGACTAATCTCCAATGGTACATTTAAGAATGAACTAGAGAAATCAATCAAAATCTGTTTTCATATGAAGTTTAGATCATTTGGATATAGAAGAAGCAAAGAACTTTTCTGAATAGGCAACTTTTATGACTAATGCTTCAGGCAGAGAAATGCAGGATTAAACAGAATCATTTGGAAGGTCACAGAAAGAGACTGCAAAAAAATTTCCATTCTCACTTCCTAATAGACCTATAATGGAAAAATATTTTGTGGTGTTATGAAAATTTGTAGGACTGTAACCTCTACATAATAAGAGTACTCTTGTCCCCAGATAATCAATAGCTGTATCTTCACTAAAGGTAATCACTAAGGCTAAAATTCTTAAGTGCGTTTTGGAAAAGCAAGCTTTTATTTGTATATGTACTTTTATATACATAACCAGAAAAATAAAATTTAAGGAGATCTACGATATTAATGCAAAACTACCAGCAAACACCAGAATATCATCTCCAAAACAATTCTAAAAATTATTCTTCTGTGTGTATGGACTTCAGTATTATTAACTTTCTCAAGTCTTGAACTTGAACGTTTAGTGTCATGCTGGACGTTACCCCATACAGACCACAGAGCTGGCAAATCAACAGTAAATCAACATTTCATACCAATATTTATTGGTGTGTTGTCAGCTTGGCATACACAAAAGATCTTTTATGGGGAACCCAAGTTGTTTGAAGAGTGGGTATTACTGGACACATGGTTCACTGTGCCTGTGAATATAGTCTCCTGTTTTCTGAGGTTCCCTGTGCCTTAGTTCCTCTCTTTATAAAAACACCTCAGGGACAGTACCAACCCATCTGGCAGAGATAAATCCTGTGGTTAAATTCACTGATGCCTGGCACGTTCTCCTCTTGGATCCTTTGATATAATCTGAAATAATACCTCAAAACAGTGGGAATTATTAGCTACTACAATATAGCCAGTTACTTAGTTTTTAAGGCATAGGACAGGAAATACTAAATCCACCATTAAAAATTATTCTGTACATCCATAGCTTTAGTCCAAGAATCATATACATACATACACTAAGAAAAATCTATTGTTTCAGCATATGCACAGGGTTATGTGGGAAAACAGCTCAACCTGTTAAGAAACACCTCACATCAGCACTTTCTGCAGTGTGACCCAGCTACTTCATCTTAGTGAGCTTCAGCCTGTTTTTCTGGCTGGCAGTAGTGAGCAAAGAGATACTGAGAAAGAAAAACAAAATGAAAGTTGGGGTGAGGCCTTAGCTTGAGAAAGCTGCAGAGAGAATCTCTGTAACTCCATTTCTCCCAGGTTTGCAGGCACTCGCCAGTGAACTGCAAAGGCCTGCTCATTTTCCACACATACATGCAACAAAAATTAAGTCACGTAAGATTTAGTGTCTTCTAAAAAATACATGGGGACCCTCAAGCTACATTGTACCTAACAGGAAAATTACAGCAAAATTTCACCATTGCTGATTTATAGACATGGCCTGGATACACTGCCCTGTGGTCTCCTCCAAGCTGTTTTGGGACTCAGACCCTTGGATCAGAAGAAAGCCCTCACTGGTTTTGTTGGTCTGTGGCTATGTTACAAATATGAGTTTTCAGTGCCTTTAATTCTTCCATTTTTACTGGTATCACTGTAATGACTTAGAAAAAATAGGTACTCATTAAATCTCATCTCATTCATACACAGGCAGAGAAGGGCAGATGTGACAGTGGTCAAAGGGCTCTGCCTTAAAATGCTGATGGGGGTAAGAAACGAGTGGCAGAGGGGGGAGCCCAGGTGTGGTTCGAGGCTGGTGTGCAATCACCAGGGGCACTGAGGTGCTGCAGAGACAAGTGCTGTACCTGCTGTCCTTCTTACATGTGTAAGGCTTTATCAGTAGAGTATCTTAAACAATTCTCACTTATTTCCAGGATGTCACTGGGAATCGGGTCAGTAGTTTTATCTCCGTCTTGTAAACGATAAAAGGTACAGAAAGAAGTCACTTTTCAATTCTGCACAGCAGACTGAGAGGTAAAACACATCAGAACTTGTATACCTGAATTTCAGTACCTAAATTAGGTCCCTAGGTGCCTTGGAAATCAGCAGGCTCCCTGTGAGAGCAAATGCAGACTATTCCCCTTACTGCATCAATGAAGTGCCTGTTGCTGGGTTATGCAAACAGCCATCCACTGACTCCAGAATCCTACTCAATAATGCTGCCTTTTTGATTCAGTCAGTTCCTTCCCTCTTTCAAGAGTCAGTGCCTCAAGGAAACATGGCATTTGCAATTCCAGTAAGGCCCATGCCATATGTGAGTGAGGCTGATCTACAGAAAACTCCAGCAGTCCCTCACGAAGCAACAATTTGTCTGACAAATTCATGCTTTTAGAACACATACCAATTTGTGGTCAGCAATTTAATCAAATGTACAAGTTACATTTTCTATCACAAATCTTAACATTGCAGTCTCTTCATCCTGATGCTCCAGTGTACTGCAATTGTACCTCAAATCTTTCTGAAACACATTGTCTCTCTGCTTTAAAAGTGGTTCAGAAACACCAAGGAGAGCAGTCCTGAGCTGTGAGCAGAGAAAGCAGCACAGCATGCAGCGTTTTTCCACCTCTCAGATTTAGAAAATAGTTATATTAAAGTAGCCTCAAAGAGCTTTCAAGCTTCCTTTTTCAAAATCTAGCCTCGTTTTAAAATAATAACTCGTACGTGGCTAACAACCTCCAGGCAGTAATCCCAAGCACAATGTCTGAGAAATTAAGCTGAATGCTGCTACCCTACAGGTTATATTTATGCTAGTAAAAGGTCAGGGAAAGGGCCTGGATGCTGGACTCTAATAATCTCTTTTAGGCTGCCATAATGGTCCCTGACATGCCTTCACCCTGTGTTAGCTTGCAGTCTTCCAAACAATTCCCAGGCAGGATTCAGAAGGTGGCAGAGGACAGTGACCACTTCCCGTGGCAGTGCAGTAGGACAGACCAAAGAATGAGGCTCCAATTCCTCAGTCAAGCCCAAGAGACTCTGTTCAGAATACATCTTTCAGAAAACCAAGCAATCTTGACAGAAACAAGAGACAGACAAGCTGCTGCATTCCTCAGTGCATTCCCAGTTGAACAGGATGCAGCATTCACTTCAATCGCTCATGGCTGGGTGTGTTTTCAGCACTGGTACCTGCTTTGTCTAATTCATTATTCCTAATTGTATATCCCAGCACTAACTTCATGGTAATCACAACTTTGGAAGAAGCTTTTCATAGCTGAGAGGGAGAGAAGGTATTTTGCTTTCAAATCTCCAAACCGAAAATGTACTCATAGAAATTATAGCATGCCCATTATGCAAAAATATGCAGAATTATATAAAACAAGCAGTCAGCAGAGGGCAGGTAGACTGTGCTGATGTCTCTGGGTGATATGTATGTTGTGCTGTCTTAGCCATTCTCAGCAGTTGCTTTTGTCAAAGAAATGAGTGATGCTCTCTGGAAAAAATCAGAGGCAGTCTGATTTTTCTGCTCGTTGCAGATTTGTCAGTAAGAATTTATTTGACATACCTTTCCGTCAGACTGGGACACAGGGAGGGTTTATTTCCTACATAATACTCACCTAGAAAACACTGATACTACATGAACATTGGAGATTTAAAGACATGAATATTTACAAAAACTGTGTCTGTAATAGTTCATGTATATAGTGATTGTATGTCTCAAAATATCTGCTTAAGTTACACCAGTCAACTAAAGACACTTATTGTTACAAAAAAGTCCTGTTACCAACAAGACTTTTTTAAGATTACCTCCTTGAAAGACTGAGTCTCACTCTTGATAATTAGATAATTCTAAAATCTACCCAGTTGTCTTCTAAAAACAAACAACAAAAACAGCTGTCCAAGGAGTCCAATCTAATTTAACGCTGTAAGGAACATCACTACTCTCAAAGCTATTCCTGCCTTTCCTACTGATGGAAGTGCTTGGGATCTCTCAGTGCCAGCAGCATGAAGTAATATAACTACTCTAGCATAGAGCATGACATCAGATCTGTCACTGCAAGCCAGAAAATCCATCACATTGAGGCTTTGTTCCCTCAAATAGTCATTTACTACGTATCATTGAGCTGCTTATTTAATATTTGTGCATATTCTTCAAGATACTGTACTGGACCATGTATCAGAGGCGATCTGTGCACAGGCAACTCATCTAAGAGGATGAGAAAAGTCCTAAATACATAAAGGAACACTTGTGTCTTCTTTAGTCATAAGTCCATCTTCAGTGCATGTCTGCTTTTGAGAGCTCCATGAGTGATATTTTGGAAAGCCAGCACCTGACTAGAGTGGCATTTAATGTTCCAGATCTTAGAATTCAGAGTCAGTGATGGGCTTGAAGTCCTGGGGAGGGGAGAGTCCAACACAAGGACAAAAGCAGTTGTATAGTTGTAAAACCAGAGTAGTCTTTGCAGATCAGAAGGAATTTGGTTCATTATGGGAGCAGTGCTGTGCAGCAGCACCACGGGCACAGAGTGTGTGAAGCAGGTGGGAGCTCCCAGCTAAGCTCAGGATTTTTCCCCTGACTGAGAGCCTGTGGACCAGATGTGCTGTGTTACAGAGCGCAAGAGAAAACAGAGGGAAGTCCTTTCCCTTTACATTCTCCCTGTTCCCCTCAAGGAAGGCTGTCTGGATATATCCAAACACAGTCACCTAACTGTGGTTTCTCAATTACAGTTTCCTCTCCAGCACACTTTCTAAATTGGAAGCCCAGGACAAACCCAATTGCCTTTCAAATCGGTCTGCTCAGCAAAGCAATAAAAAAAAAATCTCAGATGCCACACTGTCAATCAGCCTGGCCCTTACACAACTGTGAGCTCCACTCTTACATAAATGTCACAAATGCCATAATTAGTATCAGCTCATGCCATAGTGGATCAGAATCTGTGTTATTTGATCATTTGTTTTTGATCAAAACTCACTTTTGGAAAAGCAAAAAAAGATAAAAGTAAGAAAATTCACTTTGATCAGGACTTATTTTGCATAATCGTGATTACAAGATTTCATCTGTGTTTGCAAACTCTAACAGTGGTGTCTGACTTACACCTTACTGTACTGAGTAATTCCTAAAATAAGCATAAAATTAAAATCCCCTTAACTCTTGAAGTTTTAAAAGTATTTGGGGTATAGACAGTGTTTGACTAACACCTTCTCCCTTGGAGTTGTTACACCGATATTACTATTCCTGTCATGTTCTGTCAGTTTAATTGGATAATGACTGCAGTCAGATTATTGCCTTGTAAGTGCGTACAAGCACCTAACAATGTTTATGCAAAGAACCCCATATGCCTTGCTGGTTAAATGGGAACATCAGATTTGGAATGTGCAGCAAGGGCTGGTGAGTTGCTTCACGAGTGCAAATCACAGAGGAACGAGCAGGACAGAGGGTGAATTAATGAGAATGCTGATATCTGACCACTGATCACTGCTGCTAATGGGAGAAGTGAGAACTGATGCTTTACAGCACAAGGGCTGCTCCTGGCCGTGGCTACCCATGATCCATCTTCTTTCTTGCCTTGTGCTTTTTGGATCCACAGAGCAGGGAGCAGAGAGGCAACTTGAGTATAGGCACTGGTAATTTGGGCTTTCCCCTCCACAAACTGTGTCTGTATTGTATTTTACAGCACAACAGGTTGCCAGGTCACGTGCCAGGGAAGAAAAGGCAATTAGAGCTTTTTGCTTCCTAGTCTGGCAGAAATCTCACAACACAGGTAAAGTGCAGTGACCTCAGTCCAGGTGCTGGGTATAGGTCAGACCCAAATCAGTCAAAATTCTCAACTCCATTGATTTATGTAGCTTATTATTAACGTAGAAAACAGGTTATACACATTTCTTTTATTGTAATGTCCTAGATTCTGAAGACACTGGGTAAAACCCACGACAGCATTTTGCCATCATTTATATTAAAGTTAAGCACAATCTGAGAGCAATAGCAGCTCTCACAGTGGAGTTGTCAAATGCTCACTTTGTATAATTCAGTATAAGTTTGATTTGCATCAGTTTATTATTTTATATGTAGGGGAACTCTTTCCAGAGGGTTCCAGGTAGTTTCTCACAGAGAAATTGGGAGAGAGCTGTAATTTTAATTACAATATCAATGTAAATACTCTTTCTCTTATTTTAAGGAAAATTTTCTCCTCCTACAGTACACTGAGGTAGATTTAAAAGAAGAAAATGTTCAGCTGACACTCTCTAAACTTATGTTTTCCCCAACTGAGCTCATTCTACTTCACAGAAGTCTGAATCCTGCTGGAGAAAACTGAAAATGTAGACCAATCTTCAAGCACTAATATAAATTATTGGTTCTGATGCCACTAAAGGCATGTTGTTTTCCCTCCAGGTTGCCTACTTTTCACATAGGCAAGAAGGATTAAAGACATAAGATTGCTCTTCATGTGGGGAGTTGATAACCTGCCTTCTCAGAGGGGTTTGATTATCTCAGAACATGTGCAAAGGAAAAAAAACACGAGCAACTTCAAGAAGCAGGCTGTTTTGTAAGAGGTTTTTTTGTCTCTTGGCTGAAATATTAAGGGAAACAGTGTTTCAGCATCTTTTTTTGAGGATGAAAGTAGATTTCTCTTTTAATTCATAGTAACCAAGTGGCTTCAGTGTTCAATGCAAAATGAAAAGTTCTCGTTTGTTTGTTTAAATCCTGACTTACTGCACTCAAAATGTAACTAATTGTGAGTTCCAAGTACCAACTAGTGAAGAAAAAGAATTTCAGAACCTCAAACACTATGTGTGAGGACTCCATCCATGTGTGAATACTCCATCCATATCTCACATTGACACAAAATCTCTGGACAACAGGACAATGCATGCTAGGCAGGTTCAAAAAAAGAATATCTTCTAAGAGATATTTTGCCAAATATCTATCCATGTCATTTGGTGGGTATCTCTCTCACTCCACAAGGCAGCCAGTATATGACCCAAAGAAATTTCAGGTCTCTGAAGCACTTTGCAGTTCCTGGTGATTAAGATCATCCTCAGTACCACACTGGTCTCATGTTTACTATGGAAGCCTAGAAGTACTTAGATTTCAAGTAATGGACACTAAATCAGCAGTTGGGGATGAACCATTTCAATGACTTACAAAATCTCTGACATTCTCTTAGAAGGTTCCACTTAAGAAGCTGAAGAAGGAGAAGAAAAAAAAAAAGTAAATTATTGTGAATTCGTGATTTCTTTTCCATTCAAATAATTACAGAATAAGCATTTTTAAGATTACAACCACATCTCAGAATCCTAAATGTTCAGATGAGGAGTGAAAGGTTAGCTATAAGTATGAATATTTTCATTATATTAAATGGATTTCAAGGGAATAGTGTCTTACTAACTGTAGGAGTAGGGATTAGTGAACACATCATTAAGAGATATTTGCTTGAAAGCCTCCCCCTTACACTGAAGAAATGTGCTTGTAATCTCTTTACCTGCCATGTATTTCATTTATTTACAGCAATACTGAAATGTCCAGTACAAATCAAGCATACAAGAATGAAATACATCTGCAGTATCAGGCGGTGTGTGAAATTGTACTGCTCTAAACAGTTATGCTCTTAGGAAAGAAATCAGTAAACAATTTACCCACCACTTTGCATGGCTCTAGGATTCACTGCCTGAACATACATAAGTCTTTTATGCAAAGTGAGAAAAGTTATATTCTAAAAAAAAAAGAATTTCAGGTCCTTGTCTCTGCCTTAGTTTTCTTCCTAGCAGTTGTCTCCCAGATGAAATAGTGCTGAGCAGATGTATAGCCAGATTCTTAAGGTATTTTGCATGGTGTGCTTGGGAACCCGCCACCAAAGAAGCCCAGTTTATTTTTAGATACCCTTAACTTTATTTATTGATTTAGAAGGATATGAGGAATGGGCATAAGCAAAGAGAGTTTTGTGAAAATGGTATCTTTTATTAGATTAGCTGATACAGCTTGAAAAAAGCAAGCATGCTTTGGGGTACAAGCTGCTTTCTTCAGCAAAATCTAACTCAATACAGGCAATTTCTGTTTAATCTTATTGCATTGATAACTATTCTATTATGGAATAACTGTGGAAATGAGTAAGAAGAGGGGTATTTTGAAGGTTTCTTTCTTTATTTTGAAATTTCAAACTTCCACGTAAAGCCAAATAAAATGCCTTGGTCAAGACTGTAGGGGGAAAAGCACAAGATTTCTTCTAACCCCTCCCATGCTCATCTCCTCCAAGACCTGGCTGTGGCTGTTGCTGTGAATGGTAACTCTTAAAAAAGCAGTAGTTACTCTAAAGTTTCTATACAACAGCAAAGATTCTGTTGTCAGTAATGTTCCACACTTACTAAACACATAAAACAACCAGTGAAATACCATTGCCTTGCACAGTCTTGTTCCTCCAGCAGATCCTGTTAGAAAAAGGTTGTGGAAACAGCATGTGGGAGATATCCAAGTCTGGATTGCTGGTGTGACTGTGCCAGACTGAGAAACAAAGTGCAGTGAAATAAAGGGCATCACTATTGAGGGATCAAATAGTGACACAGAGCCGGCGCTTAAAATGAAGAGAAGGAGAAGGAGCCAAGCAAGACTAGAGGGGAAACTGCTGAGGACAGTAGGGAAAGGTCAGGAGAGGAATAAAGGCAGATTGCCTGAAAGATAAGAGGTGTAAAGAAAGACACATAAATTGATGAGCGTGGAGAAAAATGATGAGAGTAGAGAAAACACCAGATAGCCATCCCATTAATAAGTGGAAACCAGCATCCATGGTGATTCCTGGCAGTGCCACTAATAGCTGACAATTAGATTTTTCCACAGCAAAACATAACTGTACAACTAAGCAAAAATAACAATTTTTTATAAGTCAGCAGAAAAACAACCCAGCAGTGTCTGTCAAAATTATCCTAATTAATTTACATCTAATTAGATGTGAGAGTCCAAAGAACCAGGTATTTATTAGACAAACTACAGCAAGCAAATTAAGTGCAGGTCTGATTATTGCACCAGTGCAATGTTTTTATTCATCGTCGTCAAGCACAAGACTTTGCTGTCTTCTTTCAGACTCTGTTGCTGAAAAACTCCTTCCTGAAAGCAGGACCACGGAAGTGGCATTTAGACAGAGAAAGGCGAGAAGCTTTGCAACCTATCTCAGAATGATCATCCTAAGCACACAAGGCTGCAGAAAGAGAAAATGATGCAGGTGAAAGAAAGGATCAGGAGCGTCAAAGCTGGCCATTGTAGGACTGCATGGGAAGAATGTGGAGACTGTCACTGCATACAGAGGGTGACAGGGCTCTCTGTTTTCTTTTCATCCTGTCCAGGCTTCAGCTTCCATCAAAGTTCATAAATAGAAAATATTTCCATTCACTATTCATTAAGTTGAAAATGAATCGGGAGAAAAACTCTGGCTGGTTTTATTTCTGTCTCTGGTATTAGCGAGCTGGAGAAACCGCAGGCGAGTTATTTATCACCTTGTAATGAGACACCGCCTGAAACACCGAGGGAGGAGGCAGTGCATTTCAAGTGCCTCTAGAGGCTACGAAGGGAAAAGAACAACATTGCGTCTCGATGGGAGCAGAGACGCTCAGCAGAGGTTCACTCAGCTCAGATAGGCCTGGTCTTACCTGGGTTTGCTATAAAACAGTATCAGAAATGGATATGGCCACACATCCCAGCTCTTCTCTGCCTTTGTTGTCATACACGTAGTGGGATTAATGGTATGGGTTAAGAGTTTGCCTCTGAGCTAAAAGAAACAAAGGATATTTCTGTATCTCCTCTGCTTTTGTACTTTTACTTCTCTTTGCTTTGAATTATCTCATCTGTAAAACAGGACCGAAATAGTTCTTTACTGTACCTGCAACTGTTGCTGTGGCTGTGCAGCTCAAGTACTGCAGAAGGTCATGTGAAGTGCTGCTTAACAAGGCAGACAGAAGTCAGAGCTCTTTATTTACAGCCTTTCATCCACCAGTACTGTGCTCTGCTACCCTAACTGGTGTGATCTTTAGTAAGCTGTTTATTCGTGTTTTGACATGTGCTTTTCAATTTGCAGCATTAAAAGCTCGGCTTGTTTTCTCCACATACTATTGGCAGTGATTTTGATCATTCGAGCAACCATTTTATTTTATTATTGTGAATATTCTGAAATTTGTTGCTGGTAAAACAATGCTTTAAGCTGAAAAAAAGTAAAAAACCAGGAGGGAAGAGATGAAATCTTTGGAAAACACTTGCTCATTAGGATTCTAATCTTTCCATGAAACACCTGGTCAGGGCAGGAGAAGCACAGAGGCACAGTGGTGCTGAACAGGGCATCATTTAACACAGAAGTGTTGCATTGTCCTGAAATCTCAGCTCAAGCTGTGCCCCAGACACCTGAGGTGAATGCATGCCTGAAATCACCATTCACAGTCATTCCTAGCTGGAGCTGGAGCTGCTTAGGAAATCCACTGCTCAGAAAAGGCAGGTTTGGCTTATTACTGAGACACAGGAAACATTTCTTCAGACCCCCTCCCCAGGACTGCAATACCCAACACATTGCTGTTAAGCTGCCTAAGTCCCCCTCCCAAATGACAGAAAGCAGAGGAGCAGCAGTGTCCTCTCCAGCACTTCAGGCTCCAGAAGAGATGTACCCTGTTCCAGAGGGTGTCCGCAGAATCCACAACATCTGCCACCTTCAAGGTGTCCCCAAGCCAGCAGATGTAGGACAACCTGCTGTATTAATGGAATTTTCATTCCTTCCTGCCGAATCTGCTCCACTGTGCATGGAGTTGATTAAATATTCATAGCACCAGTCAGAAAAGGGATAAAAGCAAACTTGGATATAGCCCAGCAGCCAAAATAGTTATGCTGGAAAGAAAAACACCTGAGTTTCAGTCTTTCTTTTGCTGATTATTTCAAAATAAAAAACGAAGTGTTCAGTAAAACAAGGGTCTGAAACTCAGGGTATTCTCTTTTTAGTTTTTCTCACACTAGGTTTTCTCCATATTGATAAACAGGGCTTTCTACAGTCCACTAAAAAACATTTGTTCCATACAAATTAGAGTTGCTTCAATAAAAAAGTAGTAAGAATGGCTTCCCATTACATCAGGGCATCCTACAGTTTAGTGTGTGAGCACTCTGATGGAATGAGGAAGATCAAATACTTTTGGAAAATGGAAATAATGGAGTAGAGGATGATTATTTTAACAGGCACTTCCTGGGTGAAATAGCAGGATATTGTGTGAACATGATATGCTCCACAGAGGCCTCCCAGATTAAACCAAGCAGGCAAAAGAGACACAAGAACATTTATTTTGTGAATTTTACAGATGCAGAATGAGACCTATCAAGATGGGAATGTCCAGAAGTAAAACTTAGGTAATTGAGAAACTGCAAAATAATTAATTTTAGTGTAGGACCTCCCTTCTCCACCAAAAAAACAAAACCCTCTGAAACAAACAAAGAGCCTTTACCTAATTTAGAAGCTCTTTGGGCAAGACAGCATTTGTTTAGACAAATTGAATTTAGAACTTATGTGACTAGAGTAGAAATTTAATGTCTAAAATCTGCCCACCTAAAGAAAATTGTCACAGCAAAAGAAAGGCAGTGCATAGAAGAGGACATGTATACAATATATAATTAATATTTAATAAATTTGAAAAATAACCAATCTGTTGACTCAGTTTTGGAGACTGTGAAGTTTAAGGGATTTGGACCATCTTGCTGTAGAGCCACGTGACAGGGGAAAAGATCTCACAAGCACTCATGAGCTTTGCAGCACAAGCAGCATATGGATGTCACACACATCCAGCACATGTGGGCCAGGACAGACACAATAAAATCATGGTGACAAATATATTTTTGGAATCTTGGCTGAAGTGGTAACAGGTGGGGCCTAATACCTGAGGCTGACTGTGAAATAGAGCTGTACCAAGGAGAAGAAATCACCTCCCTCAGCCCTGTACGTTGCACACTCTGAACTTTAGTACTGTATTAATTGCCCTCATTTGTCAGTGTTTAACACACAAAGTGCAGAACAAAATCATTCAGGCAATTCAGTCCAAGTAATTAGCTATTTTACATCCTTTTTATTGTGAAATAATCTAGGTCTTCATTTTATGTCTTGGAAAACCATTCACTATCAATTTAGCGATAATATATTAATAATTGTGTGATGTTCCGAGCAGTTTCAATGGATGATGTCACATCCGCAGAGCAGCTTATTATCAAGAGAACAAATCTGAGATGCAAATCAGTGAGAATTTAATTATGTTAAAAAAGACAGATGCTCTGCCATTCACCGAACCATCTCCTGACAGCATTCAATAAAACACAAATTGAATGCACATTTTTACACACAACTGTCACTTCCTCATCTGCATCAGTTGCCCCCTTCCTGTGCACGTGCTCCTGGCTTAATAAACAAAATATCCACATACAGTGAATGCCAGCTGACTCCCATCCACAACTGTGTGCCACACAAAGGAGCTTTCTTCCATAAATTCCATTTTTATTGTTACTGCATCATTTTCCATTTTCACAAATTTGCTTTTTGGTCTCATTCTGTTCTTTTTAAAACAGCCAGCCTCTAGAGTCGCACCTCTTTTGATTTTCGAAAAAAGTGTTTAGCTTTTTTGGTTGTGGAGAGGAACTTTAAAATGTAGACTTAACAAGTCACAAAGCAAGTAGAATAATTGACAGTTTTATTTTTACTATCTCATTATTTTTAATGAGTTGGTTCGTATTCCTAAAGAATTCGGAAATTCTTGACTTTCAGTGCCACATTAGGACAACACTGAATCTAAATCTGCAATGTTCTTTTCAGAGAGCAAATTTTCAGAAGATATAGACCTGCAAGTAGGACTAGTTCAGGAATTTGAAAGTGTAAAACTCCTCAGATTGAAAACACTTGTGTGTGCGAAGGGAACCACAAACATACTCCTAGAGTGCTTAAGCATGTACAAAAAAGAATTGTTTGTTTGCTTGTTTGTTTTTTAAAAAAAAGACAAGTCATGTTTAAGCTAATTTGATTTTGCTTCAATTGGACCTACAAATAAAACACCCTAAAAAAACAGAACTTATTTTCTTTTAAACCCAAGAGTAGAAGTACCTTTAAACTTAGTAACTGAAGAGAGAATGACTAAAGCAACAAAATATTTTGATAACAAGAATGTTCATTGAAACCTGACTGGTGCCACGTAAATCTAAGTAACAACAAGCTGAAAAAATCTCTTCTGATCTTTTTCACTGTAAATGGGTTTTTCCACATCCACATCTCAGTCAGCTGAAAATTGCCGTCACAGAGGTGAATGCAGCACTCATTCTTGCCATGACACAGGACAGATTAATCAGGTTATTTCTTCCCTCCCTGGAATTGCCTGGATCATTCTTCCCCTCTGATCTCTCCTAGCCCCCAATTCCAACACTGAAAAGCATCTTACAGTAAGCATCCCTTCTGTACTTAAGTCCAAAATAGTCAGATTTGAATCACTATTCAAGGCTTTTCTGCAGCTTCTCTCAGCTGTTCCAACAGTATTTGGCTTTGAAAGATGTCTCACTGTACATTAAGCTGGGGAAATGTCTAGGGATTGATTATTATCAGCAAGCTGTAGATGTTTTTTCCTGTTAGTCCTGTTTAGTTTCTCTTCATAACCTGAAAGACTGTGTAAAAGATTAGCTATATAAACTAATTAGCTGTTACCAAATCTGCATTCCAAAGAGGGATCTGCTTCTTAATGAAAGCTGCAAGAAGCAGGTGACTGGTGGTGTCTGAGCAAGTTAATTTAGACTGGGCTTTAATCTAGAACAGTCTTTTAAGTTCTCACCTCTTTCTTGTGCTGGGTACATTAAACAAGGCACCCCTTGTTGAAGGAGACAGGAATGCCAATAAATGCAATTTACCATGCTGTGAAAAGTTGTATCAGATTTACTGTAATACAGGAAGCATGAATGTTGAGATTTGTATTTAATATGCACAACAGTTTCTATTACTACAGGCTAAGCATGGATAAATTAGTGTGGCTCTTGTATATTTCTCTTTAAACATTTTTCAGCCCTTAGTGTCTCCTCATAATCACCCACTGACTTTCACCTTCAATCTGTGCTTCTCTGACCCTGCACCTGGTCCCGAGATCCAAAGTTTCCACCCCCTGCACTGTTCAAGTCCTAACCAGACGCATGCACGTGTGCAGCAGACATCTCCTTTAATAGAGCCTTTGCTGTTCTCTTTCATTGGGCTGAAATCAATACTAGCCTTAATGTGAATTGAAAAAGCTGTGTTTGAATCTGACATCAACAGACAGCTTTAATTAGGATTGGAAGTGCAAAGTTTTCTCTTTCGTGGCCAAACTGTTCTTTCAGTTTCAACTCTTCCAAGATCAATCCTCATGGATAATCCTGTATGACCAAACTTTGCACTATATGCATTTGGAGAATTCACATTAGCAATCATTTAGCTGAAAATTAATGTAAATTAGAAAGTTTGGTGTATTATATATATTAAATTTTTTCTTAGCAGAGTGGATATATTTCATTATATAGACTTCAGCTGGTTTAGGAGAATAAACTCCACAACTGTTGAAAATATGTATTCTTGCTATGCTTTCTCCAACATAATAGTATGTAGTCTCAACAATTTCATGTCCTCTTCGGTAAAAACTGCGAAGTCTCAGTGTGTTGTGATCACTGTGAATTCAGCATCTGTTTGTGATATTCTCAGCATGAAAAGTTGTTTCTTTTCATCACCTGCAGGTGCGATTATACCAGCAAGGCCTGCAAAGTGCTCAGATATGAGATGTTTAAGCTTAGCAAAAACCCTGGAATGAAATGTTACTTTTGTCATAAAAAAGATCCCTTGGGTTCTCCTGTTCAGAGCCCTTTAGCTTGAGAGTAAATATCATGTAACTGTAATACTTTGCACCTTTGTTTCACCTTCCATCCAAGCCTCTCAATTTGCTTTGCAAACATAGCTGGATTAAGTATTCCAACAGGGAGAAGCATCTTGCCAAAGCAGAACGCCCCAGAGGTCATACTTACACATTGAGCTCTGCATGTCTACCACTGTTCACACACACAAATATGATATCACTGTACCTAAAAAAATAGAAACTTAAACTTTTCAAAGTTAACACATGTATTTTCTAAATAAATGTGAGAATATATGAAAATTTGGACCTGCTCTTCACAATAAGCATTTCCACGCTCACAGACTTTGGATAAATTTGTCAAAAGTAACTGTATAATTAGGGACACCATGAGCTTAGACACAGGAAATTGTCATGAGTGAGTTAACCCACCAGGCTACAAGGATTTACTCTCCTAGACTGCACCAAATAGAAAACAACTCAAGTTACTTCTTCATCGGTTTCACAGAATCATGTAAGTGTTGATGTTGGAGGAACCTCTAGAGATTATGTAGATCTTCTCTGCCAGGAGAAGAGTTAAGTAAAGCAAGTTGCCACGGATAGTGTCTGTTGGGATTTTGAATATCTCCAAGGATGGGGAGTCCACAGCCTCTCTAGGCAACCTGTTTTGGTGCTCTCTCTGACCATCCCTCATATTTAAGATTCTCCAATTCTCTTCATTGTCTTCGCTGTCCTTTGCTGGACTCAATTTGGTGCCCACCAGGAACCCCCAGGCTCTTTTCTGCCAAGCTCCTTTCTAACTGGATACCCCGTGGCCTGTACTGATGCAAGGGGTTATTCCTCACCAGGTCCAGGACTTTGTTGAGCTCAGGATCCCATTTTCCCAGCCTCTTGGGATCCCTCTAAATGGCAGCACAACCATTTGGTGACCCAGCCACTCCCAGTTTAGTGCCTGCAACCCTGCTGGGCTCACCGTGGCCCATCAACCAGGTCATTAATGGAGGTGTTTAACAGTGTTCATCCAGTATTGATCCCTGGGGGAGATGAGCAGACATGGAGTGTTTTCCTACAGCTCAAGCAATTTATTTCTGTCTAAGCCTTAGTCCCACTTCATTAAGTGCCTAAAGATGAGGCTTTGCAGTATTCACAGAATCACTAACTGGCGTTCCAACTTTCTTTATGATCAGCAGCCTAATCATTGTAAGTAACTTCAAAAATACCAAAAAACCCTTATCTGCATCTTTTGGTAACCAAAATATCGGGAAAAATCTAATAAGAATTGTGTTTTAAATAAAATGTCAACTGCCAAAAAGTCTGTCACTTTGGAAATTTTTATTCTTTGTAAATGGGCAAATAGCTACCACTGTCCATTTAGTGGTGACAAATGGGAACAATAAAAATCTGGGCAGAGTTTCACAAAAGATTGTAGCAGAGCCAGGAGCTGAACCTAATCACATTGATTTAAACATCATTCCTCTCAGAATTAAGTTGTGGGGAAATGACTGAAGATATCTGAAGGTTATGCAGGTTATATATATCCATTCTTGTTACGAGTAACGGACAAGTTGGGTTTGATTGAAATTATGTTTGTACTTTATCTTTGGACATCTCCTTGCTTCTGATTTTGTCCAACTCTGCCCTCCTGCCTCATGTCTGGTTCACAAGTCTGCTATAGCCTGCAGTAGGAGGGTGGCAGGAGGAGCAATCAGAGGAAGGTGAACAGAAAAGCAGGAGAAATTTCTTGGTTTTTCACTTGCTTGGTGCTGAGTTCATGTGGTTCCAGACAGGAAGTCCAGCCCAAACAAGACCTGTGAGAGTCCAAAGGGCAAGTAAGTGAAGGACAGACTTTAAAGAGGTGAACTGGTGGAAATTCTTGTGTTCAGGACAGGTGACTGCTGCGCACCTCCAGATTATGCAGTCTTAGTAGATCCTAAGATAGTTTTTTCTATCGCTAATTAAAACTATCCAAAATTCTACTGTCAGTTTTCAGTGGGATGATTTTGCGAAGATGAGTAAGTGTGAAGTTACAGGAAGCAGTGTGGTTCCTGATCAGATGGCAGATAGCTACTCTCAAAGATAGACGATTTACTGGAGAAGACCTCATCTCATTTCTTGCCGTGCAGTAGTGGTCATATTTAGATAAAAAATCTGTATAAAGGAATTAAATTTTGCCATAAGGTAAGGGCTTAAGTAACCATTTATTACAAAGGAACACATGAGCCAGGGGCAATGATCCAGAATGTCCAAGTGACTAGAGAGCCATCCAGGCAGCAGTAGTAAGATACAGAACAGAGACAAAAATAGCACCTTTACTTCTTAGTCCACACCAGTGGTTTTCTACCTGTGGCCCAGAGAGAGGAAAAATTCCCAATGAAGGAAAATCCATGGATAATATCTAGAGAGACTGAGAAATGCAGTTAACAAAAGCAATGTCACAGGTTTTAGACCTAAATTCTCTCTGCAAAGGTTCCTACCTCCACTAGAAACACACACACGTCTACAAGTGAAAATTATTTACAAACAGCGCCCACACTTCCTGCCCATGAGAGCAAGAACAATTCATTGATTGGAAAGTGAGTTCATGAGCGGGAGAAAAATATTCACACCCCTGCTTTGCCGTGCACTTACGTGATCCTTAGAAAATCTATCCCTCTGTTCCCCACCCTCTACCTGCAAAACAGGGCATGCACTGCTCTGTCTCATTGAAGATGTGCACTTCAAAAGGATTATTGTCAATAAGTGTCACTAGGTGGAGGAACAGCTGTTGATCGAATTATTTTAGAAACATTTGTAAGGAAGCTCTCTGTAATTATCAGTGGATTTATTGGCTTTGCCACACTGTGGAAGAAGGAATATTAGAAACAGCATCTAGTCAACTGTGTAGTCATTTATGAGACAGCTATGAATAAATGAAAGGTTTTTGTGAAAAAATATGGGGGAAAAAAGCCAGAAGTATCCCTCAACTGTCATATATGAGATTAATCACAGGACAAAATCAGTCGCTCTGCATTCCACTGCTCAAACTCTTTATTAAACCAAAGAGCCTACAGGAAGCAAGAGAAAATCAATCAGTAGCTTAAAATTATTTGGGATATGCTCAGTCACAGCATAAAAGAATTTCATTTTGCACTTGCAAGGAAGACAGTACTTCTATAGAAAATTGTGGCTTCACTGTTTCTAGATACTAAAGGATGATAATGAAATGCTTTCCATAACGATTTATGAGTTCAAAGACAGTCAAAGCCTCCAGTATCTACACAGTACTGCATGGCCAATTCTAAGATACTCTGTATTTCCTCCTCCAGCAGAAATGTTGATGCACAAAGTGTCAAAAGATCACCCCTATTTTTTGCATTCATCTGTTAGTAAGGAAATACAAGCTAAAAAGGGGAATAATTTGCAAGATGTTGCCAGCGGAGTTACTATAGGTAGTAACAGTCAAGGGTTCTTTCCCAGATGCCCAAGATGAAAAATACATCTAACAAGTGCACAAAAATAAAAAACAACATACAAATATATTAAACAGGGGTGGAAGAAGTGACATAAGGTAAAATGTTTTGCAACGCACTAAATAATGCTGAGGATTCTGACAGCTTTGGTCAATTCAGGTGCTTCAAAAATGCAGCTACTCACTGAATCATTCCAGGCTGCTAAAGACTTAAATATTTATCTTAATATGTTTGTGCAGCGTGTCCCTGCCTCTTGGCTATGCTGAGAATTCAGAAATCTGTGTTTGAACAGGCAGGTCTGGATTCCAGAGAAGGTGTTAGATAGTGCAGGCCAGACCATTAAAATTCGGTTTGTGTGATTTCCAGTGTCCAGGTAGGATGAATTCCAGTACCAGCACTCATATGCTGAAACAGGCAGGGTTAATGCTGTCCTTGGCAGGGTCCAGACAGATCTGGTAAGGGAATGAAAAAATAAATATTTGTGAAGCATTCACGTACTGCAAAACATACTGCAGTGATAACCACAAGTAACAGAAAGGTGATCACAAGAATAACCTCACTCATAAAGCATCTTTAGAAGCAATAAAAATCTCACTAGGGTTTATCTTGATTTATTCAAACAAAAATATGGGAGTGCTATTACATAAAACACACAAAATTAAAAACGTCATTCAAATCTGTGAAACAAAGTACTGCAATAAATCATATTTACTCAGTAGCTGGGCCTTCTCTAACAATGTCTGGGCCTTCTCTAACAATCTTATTTGCTCCTTTGCTTGGTGGATACATTTCTGAAATGGAACCATACGGGTCTTCTGTAGAGAAGGTTTCCCGAGGTTTGTCTCTGAATACAGTGTGCTCTGTCACTGATAAATTTCTCAGAAAATAGTCTCTGCATCTTGGGCAACACTATTAGTCTCCAGTTCTATTTCAAATCGTATAATATAGGCTGGATAATCGTCAGTAAGATGACAAGTCTTGGAATAACATCATTTTCTGAGCAGAAAAACAGGAAGAACATAAAAAGGTCTATAAAAGCAGAAGGTAATAAACAATGCATTGCTTCATGAAGCATCTGCAAATAACTTTGTCATCTCGAAGGGGATGGTGCAGCCTGGTTTCATGGGGTTACCTGGATCTCATTTGCTTTCCAAGGCAGGACTGATTTTGACATTGCACATGCAAAAGGAAACACACACGTAAAAACTGCATAAGTAGTCAATCAACACTCTTATTTAAACCAACAGAAACATTTGCCCGCACATTTCTCTCAAAATTCTCAAAATTTTAATGCATCTGGAATTCAAAACCTTCTCTGACTTAAAGCTTTCCAAGGAATAAATTGAAAAGTTTTCTAATAAATTGCTAGAATTTGTTTGAATGCCAATGAACTTAGTAACACTTGTATTGTAATGCAATCCACAACCTAAATCACATTTCAGAGTCTTCTAAATTTCAGTAATTAATACAGCAATTCTTTCACAATGAGTTTATAAAAGTTCAGTACCTTTGCTAGGAAAAATGCATGAAGAATTGAAGAAACATACATTATTTTCTTGTAAGTTTCTTTAAAAAAATCTATATCTGGTTTTCAATATAACTGGTTTTAGAGGACTTCTGCACAACCTGGCTATGTGTACAATAGCAACCCTGAAAGCCTTTAAGGAAAGATCACATGTCCAAAATATTCAGCTTTAATAAAATTTCAGCCTTCTACAGATTGGACAGTGGCAAATACTCAAAAATGTTTTAAGTAGGTGAAAAAAACCCCCAATCCTTGGAAATTGAAAAGCAATGGTCTTTTTTTAATTAAAAGAGTCCATGTGTTCATATGCAAAAAGTTGCACCAGGCCTGAGCCCTCCTCACTCTTTAAGTACAGCACCAGTTTTGGAGAGAAAAAACTTGAAATCTCAGTAGAAATTTGCATTAAGAAAATCAATAACAAATTGCTTCATAAAGTTTGTAAGGAGATAAATTCAAGTAGAGATTAATAGCATACAAAGCCAAGGAGAATTACTTTCTCGCAGTAAATTACAAATTTCATCGAGTACACCCTAACACATCTCCTTCTCTCAGCTTTTGGCGACATCATCAGTCATATCTTATCCTATTAAATATCATTTCCTAACTTCCTATATTTTGTCCCAAGACAAAACAAAGTAACATTCATACCCAAAGTGTCTAAGCATAGACAGTACAATACCAGAAAATACCGATATCTGTGGCACGATAATGTGAATTATGTCCACAGAGTTAAATTTATTTGCTTGGCAAACTCTTTCCCCCTTTATGTTTTATCACCTTTGGCTTACAAAACTTGGTGATGATTAGCAGAGCACTGCAGAGGCTAATGCTTAATGGATTTAACAGAAGGGCTTGAAGAAGTGCCCTCAATGCCTGAGGCTTAAGTCCTGACACAGAAATGCATACGTAAACATATGCTTTAAATTTCACCACATCAAATATTATTCAGGATATTCTCTCCTTGTATCAATGCCTCTAGCAAAGTTCAGCCCAGGAAACCCAGAGTAAAATATGTAAAGATCCCTTGCTCAGCCAGCCTTCCTCTATCAGCTTTTAAAAAATGTTTCTAGCTCTGATAATATTTCTCAAGGCTTTGCTAGAGCTGCATTCATGCAACCACAAAACAGAGAGAGCCAACACCACATCCTGAAAGTAACAAATCACACAGGAGCTGAATATTGAAATCACATTTGTAATTCTTCAGTAGACTGAAATATGTTTACATGAGAATTCATTCAGTAATTCTGAATAAAAAGTCTGCAACTGAAGATGAAGAAATGATCACGTTTGACTTCTCAAGAAGGACAGACTGAATACTCAACCCATCTCTAGCACCATTTATAAAGGAGTTTGTGATTCATTATTTATATTAAATATTCACTAGAGAAAAAGGTTTGCACTCCAAGCTGTTAGCCTTTTAGGCATGCTTGCTTTATTTTGATGGTTTATTTTATCTCAATGGTTATGTGGCTGACACACTGCTAAGTCAAAAAATTATCCTAAAGTTGCAGCCTAACATTGAGATTTGGTTAGTTTTAGGTTATTCTTCATCCTGGATTTCAAGCAAGGGTGCAAATTGGGGCCAGCGCCTATTTCACTGTCAATATGAGTGGAAATAACATGATGTTTAGGAGAAGAGACAGAGCCTGGCTGCTCCAGGTACACAGGAACTGGGTGGATTTTTGTAACAGCAAGAAAATTCAGAGAGAGTGGATCTGTCGCAGTATTTCTGTGATAACTTACACGAATTGATGTGCACCAACATGAAGAATTTATGGTCTAAATCAACTACTACACAAGAAGAGATGAAAATCAAGAACTGGAAGCACGTGGCCATTTTTCTTGTTAGAATTTTACATGTGAAAAAATCAAATTGATGTAGACGTCAGTACTCAAAGGGCTACTTGAAAACAGTGAGTCTGGAGACATTATTGTTCTCATACAAGCAATAGAAATTAATTTCTTAGTTCAGTGATTCTGTAAGGTACTAGGACTTTTCTAGAAGCGTGAAAATGAGGATGATCATTATCTCCTAGGAGACAATAATCTTCCGTAGAATCATCCCCCTGAACACAGTTAGCAATTCTGTAGGGTTCAGTTATTTCAGAGGAAGAATTCAGAGTTTACCTGCACTTTTAAATGTTTCTGATGGGTGGATAACAACTGAAGCTTTCATATAGCTTTTGAAAGATCAGTAAAATGAAATTATTGGAGAGGGACCAATACCATTTATGATTATTTCTTTTTTATAGTCTTCTGACAAAACATAGAAACCAAATTTATTTCTTCAGCAGCCTCATTTTCATAGCCAGAATTTGTGCTTTAGTCTCTAGAGCCATTATAGTTCATCAACTCCATCAAAAATCATATAACAATTTCACTTTTCAAAACAAGGACACAAATTCAAAACTCCCAACAGAAATCTAAAGGTCAGGCATTTACATTTTCACCAGTTAGCACCTTGCTAGCAAGAAGGTCCCATTGTCTGCTCAGCACATTCCTCATTATTCTGACATTTTTTACCCTTTAGAGAACAGAGGGTAATATCCCTCTTTTAATGAGAATATCAATGGAAAGCAACTATTAAACAGAGTCATTTTCTCTTCATACTGAAACAAACAGTTTATAATTTTAAAAATCATTGCCTTGTATAGCAAAAACAGAATGTAACATTTCTTTCCACTGGAAATGCTCTAATGATCCACTGTTGTTTCTGCACCAGAGGACTGCTCCTACCCATCAATCTTGAAATGTGTCAGAGACTTTTGTTTCTTTGACCCAGGCTAATCTTAAATCATCAGCTTTGACGCTGGAGAATATCCTTGCAAAAATTAATCAAAGTGACAGAGACGGGAAGAGGAGCTGATCCGACAGTACTGTTGTCATCTGCAATTAGAGAGCATTCCTGGGGGGCTGTTACTGGGGGACCCTCTTCCTGCTCTGGACTAAAAGGGCCCTGACCAGAGCAGGAGGGTGAGCAAAAGAGGAGCGACCCTGACATCCTGCTGGACTTGCATTTCCCTGTGCTGAATGGATTTGGTTTTTGCATTTGAGTTCAGTAAAAGGGAAGGGGTTTCACACCCTTCCCTTTCAGATGAGTAATTACTCACACTATCAGTTTGAGTGTTTTCATATTCCCAGCTCATTCACATTCCTGCACAGCTGCTTTTCCCTGAGTGAGGACCCAGTGTGCTGCAGCAAGTGTCTTCAGGATTATCATGCAGTACATCCTTTATATGACACATTGGAGATTAAATGCTCCTGCTGTTTGTAAGAAAGTAATTTGCCAGATGGCATCTGCAGAACAGGAACCTCGGGCAACTTGGTAAACACTGTCCCTCAGTTCTTGCCCAGGTACTGAATGACTCACACCGTGGGTCGCTGTGCTCCCTCACCTTGGGCCTACTATTAAAATATAAAACTTCTTCACTTAAAAGGAAATAAAGATTAAATTCAGGATAAGGGAATAGAATCATAGAATAGTTCAGTTTGGAAAAGGCCTCTGGAGATCACATGGTGCAAACCCCTTAGCTCCACCAAAGAAGGTGTTTGTATTTATGTCGTACAAAGAATCTGTAAATCTGCAGGAGAGAATCTTACAGAGTCACGTATGATAATATCCCTTATAGGACAGAGAAATTAACTGAACTTACAATAAGTGAAAAAAAGCATTGACAACTTTTGTATATTTGATATCTGGTGACTGATCTAGTCAAAGATCTTTATGTGGGAAATGCATTCAGGCTCCTGGGATAAGAATTAACAATATTCCTAAATAGGAATGATTTCCTGCTGCTCACGTGATGCAAGTCCCACTGACAGCAGGAATGAACAGTTGCAATAAAAGAACAAGTATTTTGTTGTCTTCCTTCCTACAGTAGGAAAAAAGGAAGCTTCATTCAGCAACACCACAGCACAGTTAAAGGAACTGAGAAGCTGTGTCATCCCACTCTTCCCCACACAGACAGCAGCAGCCAAGTGCAAACGACATTTAATTAAAACTCTCAAGTTAGTTTAAGTTTGGAGTGCTTCCACTGAAATACGTTCTCTGACGTAAAAAGAAAATTATAATCAGCCAGCATTGTGGGATCCACTGACAAGAGATCAACGGGCTTTCTGATGCTGCCTGCAGATTTCATTAGTGCTCTATTAAAAAATACTGTTTAAAAATTTTTTATGACAGTCAAAAAAAAAAAAAAAAAAAAAAAAGGCAATGGACAAGGTAGTTTTTAAAGATCCGTAGCTCTATCATTTACTGAGACAATTTTGCTATAGCTAAGAATGTACCCTGCCACATTTTTCATTAAATGCTATGAAACCAATAAGCATAATGCAAAGACCCAATGCCAGGTACAGTCAGGTAAAGGTCAGCTATTTCTTCTAGTGCAAATAAATTAAACCAGATTCTAAACAGAGATTAGGATCAGAGTACAGCACTCGAGTTAACTGCAAGAAGTTTTTGTACCTACAAGCCATAGTTATTACACCATCATGTAGTCATCAAATTGTTAACACTCTCACAGGAAACGTTGTGGAAAGCTGTCTGGGCCACCTCTCCATCTGCCTATTCTGTGGATCCACACCAAGTACAACACTTCGAGAAAGATGAAACTCTTTACGTGCATCCAGGCGCCTCCATGGAAAAGCAGATTTAGTAACTCCTTTGAGGAAAGCTCTTGAGGAAGTCAGAGGAGCCGCTGTGTCTTATAAGTAGCACTTCCAATGACTTAATTTCAGCCCTATGCTGTGGTGCCCCTTACTTCCACTGAACACAATGCCTGATCACAGTGTTAGCAGGCAGGTGAGAGTTACATAAAGTGGGTTTAGAGCAAAGGAAGTAAAAAGAAACAGATTATTTGTGCTCATCTTGCTTGCACTAGTACCTGAAGTTTTCCCAACTCACCTCTTCCATGAAGGGGATATAGAAGACAAGGCTGCAGCCATTCCCAGAATCCACACTGGGCTGTGGTAATGGTGACAGGGTGGCTGGGGACAGCACACAGTTGTCTTTCAGTGTCACTCATGGACACAGGGGCTGCACACACCCATGCCCAACTCTGACTTCAACCCATCCATCAACAATTCAGCCCCAGTCTGGTTTCTATAAGAATGTCAAAGTCCACCTACATTTTCCAAGAGGAGGATGTAGAATCACAAGTACTCCAAACTGGTCTAAAAGACACTGCAACAAAGGCACCAGTACATTTTCCTGACAAAGATATATCTGACACCTGAGAGCTATCACCTCCAAGAAAGGCATATTGAAAAATTACCAAGACAGAATTAGGAGGAAGGATGCACCTGGCCTTCCAGGTGTAGCAGATTCACAGGAGACATCGCATCACACCCCAGCCTTTCAGAAAGAGGATCCTGAATTTATGACATATGTAAGGCTGAGGAGCCACACAATCTGGTGTGCCAAGACATCTGATTAGTTTCAGAATGTGCAAAGATATAGATAGGAGAAAAAAGGGGGGAGGAGATGGGGAAACCAACCCAAAAACAAGCAAAAAAACCTCTCTACATTTTAATTTATGGTTTTTTCCTCCAAAATTAACTTTAATCTTTGGCAATAAGTTGTCCTTTAGGGGAACCTGGGGTGGAGGGATGTTTCTAGAGTAGATTTTAAAACTTTGTTTTTTGGCATTCTCAGTGGGGTTTTTTTCAGCTGCTGGATACCATCATGAACAGCTGCTCCCAGCCACAGTGCACTTATTGCTGCCAGACTGCATGCTGAGAGCTGGAAATCTACTGTAAGAGGAGGATTGTAGAGACTGAACCTCCACAGACTACTTTTAAGGCTGATTTAGAATTCTAGAGGTTAATAATTCAATTCCAGTTTTTATTGGAATTTTTACTTCTGTGTTTGATTATGTGGTAGACCTTTAGTCTCAAGAGGAGAGGTTACCCTGTGCAGCTTGTCTCTATTTGGTATTTACATGTGCAATGGATAAAATAACATGGCAGCATGAATCCTGCAAAATTTTGCAAATAATGGGACTTTTCAGTTGCAGTTTTCGTACCTGTTTACATCCTTGTGTACATTTAGGAAAGCATGACGGATAATATGATTTATTGCAAATGTGTGCATGTTGTTGAAATACTGTCATCCAATAGTAAGAAGCTTTGAAACTCTGATATTTGTGTTTCTGCAGATGCTGAATTATCTTCCTAACTGGCCTTTTAAAAAGATTTCACTCTACTAAAATTAAGTGTCTCACTTCACTGAGTCTTTTCAATAATTTAAGCAGTGTAAGAAGTTCATCATACAAGGTAGTTCACAAATGTTTAAAAGCTTAATTCTCTAGATTATGACTTCTGACAGGCTATATATATAAATTCAGCTAATGTATCCCTACAGAGAAATGTTATGCCTCAGAATAGAAAGTCTTTTGCAGGCAGCAGCTGGAGACAATATTTTCTTACCACGTGCAGTGCATGGAGATGCAGAGCTATAGGATTTCTGCAGGCCATATTTGTGCAGCATCGTTCTGGAGTTTAGGACAATCAGTTTTCACTATTTACTACCAATTTGAACTTTCTCAAAGGGGAGGTTCAGATTCATTTGTAGTCCAGAAACTGCCAAAGACTGGACATGGGATGTTTTTGAGTTTTTAGCAAATCATAGCAAAGCTTCTATTGAAAATGAGCTGATAGGAGAACTTGCAAAGGCATCTTTTACCATTGTAGTTCTTGGATGGTTGTGAACAGACACCATCCCTCCTCCCTTGTGACAAGGTCCTGATGGAGCATGGCTCCATATACTAGCACATATGTCTGACAAGACTGTCAAACATAGGAGATCTACCTCCCTGAAAATACAAAAATACAATTAAAAATAACAGAAGAAAGACTAAGAAAGACAACACATGGACTAGGAGACAGAATAGAAATTGCACAAGCATATGTCAATTACCTGTCCACTTTAATAGAATTATTAGTTATTTAAAATACATTCTTACAAAATGATCATAGCAGGGAAACAGAGGCAGATGCAACTACACACAGAACAAGTCCAAAGCCAGCCAGCTCTATTTCACCTTCCCTCAAAGTAAGTACATTGGGCAAGTTGCAAGTGTGAGGTGCTAAGTTAGAGCAATGTGCTGTGCTGGTATTTCCATATCCCAGCTGCTGTGAGACTGCTCTAACTTGAGTGGAATTCTTCTGAAATCCACAGGTTTTAATCATTAGCCATAAATATAAATATAAATATAAATATAAATAAGTGAAGTGCGCTGCCAGGATGAATTCTTGATAACACAGCTACATCTGCTGACCTTCACTTGTAGATTCTTGATTGCTCCCAGTGTCTTTCAAGCTATTTATGCTACAAGTTCTGTGGTAGACTCTTTTGAAAGTTTAGACTGTCAAAGTCCGAGGGAGAACTGGTTTTATTCCGTCTGAGCCTTTAATCACAAGCATTGAGAGCAGCCCTGCAGAGAAGGACTTGGGAGTGCTGGAAATTCTTTGCTTGGAAGGTGAAACAGTGGCACAGGTTGCCTGGAGAAACTGTAGATGCCCCATCCTTGCAAGTGTTGAAGGCCAGATTGGATGGGGCCCTGGGTAACCTGACTTAGTGGGTGGCATCCTGGCTCATGGCAGAAGGGTTGGAACTAGATAGCCCTTAAGGTGCCCTCCAACCCCAACTGTTCTATGAAACATGCTAAAAAAAGAGTAAAATTGTGCTGCAGATATGTGAGTGTATAAGCAGAGAAACTTTCAGTGTGTCGTGTGTGCTTGTTATCTCGCTGCATTGTGTCAAACACCTTTGACATGACATACTTCATGAGGGCTGATGATCTCATCAGTCTTCTCCTTCTCTTTACTTCTGACATTTTTCATTATCTCTGTTCTCTCTTCCTCTGTCTGATGTCAGCAGTTTTTACAACAGCTGTCTCTATTCTCCTGAAACCAGGAGACAAGTACTTCTCTACAAGTATGCTTAATCCCTGATGGTATTTGGAACAGGGAGATGTGGTGAAACTGATCATAGGATTGTGAACTTCAACAACAACTCCTTTTTTTTAAACCTGTATGAAGAGCAACTGATAAGGAGTATTTACCACCCAGGAGCTCTGGCTTACTGCAGCTGTGCACACTGACTGGGGCTACCTCCAGTCTCTCCGAGTCCTCAATATTCCAGATGTTTCATTATCATATTCCCCCACCATCCACAATACAATTATGAGCTTCATTTGCTGCTGGGAACCAAGCAAAGCCTAAAGTTGGAGTTTTCAGTCACACATGGGCTTGTGTTGGCTGAATACAAACTTTAGGCTGCTTTCCAATGTTTATTTCTAATGGATTCTGAATGCTTCCCCTAATTCAGGAACTCAACCAATTAAAACAAGAGAAGGAGGACTTATTTTGCTAAATCTAATTCCTGCTTAGGGGATTTACTGAGCACATCTTATAGCTGGAGGAGGCAATGGGATTGGGAGCGTTTAACGTCTTACAGTATCAAGCCACAACTGCTGTCTAAATGCCCCCAGGTTAATGTTCTGAGGGCAGATGTGAGGGCTGGCCTGTGTCACATCCCTAACTGCAGATAGGCCGTTATATTTAGGGTTTAAATGTATGAGATTTAGTCCTTAAACACATCAAAGTAGGCTGTTATATCTTAGACAAGCTTTTCTCTTTATACAAGAGTCACATGTAACTACATCTACAGTCCAGGGTGTAGTTTCTGGTTTTGTAATTGCATTACTCCGACTTAGGAAATACTTACAGAACACACCATACTGATGTTCTCAGGGGCTTGTAAAACAGCAGTATCAGCTGTAGATAGGCAGCAGTACAAAACCTCACAATTGGAGAATCTGTAGTTTCTAAACTGGCTTCTAGCTCTTTCGATAATTGCTAGTTGATAACTGAACTGCTAGAGAACAACAGCTACTGTTCTGGATTTCTCTGAGCAAAAATGGTACTATTTTTCTATAGCTTATTTTACAGCACAATTTCCCAGCGTTCTAGATGAGACAAAGCATCTCTATGATGCTCGTGGCTCTTCACTCTCATTTCAATCATTTTACATATGAAAGGAGTAGAAGACTACAGACACGATTCCTGCAAGAAGTACAGTCTAATCTTTGATTTCACATTAACAGCCAAAATTAGTTTAAAAAATAAAGGACTATGGAAAATATTTTCTCTTTAAATTGGTGAGGGACAGCTGTGCTTATTCATTACTCTTTGTGCCACGTTCCCTGATTTCTTTCAATTTGTCTTTCACACTGGAATCCTCTCAGCCAGTAGGTTGCTATATAGGCCTCTGGCCTTCACAATTCTGAACAACTTTTAAGAAGTTAAAACTCCTTTATAGACGTGTTTCCTCACATCCATCCCCCACCAGGACCCCAGGGAGAAAAACATCAAGCTCTCAGAAGTTTTTCTGTTCTCCGGGAGAGATGACAGCTGCATTGCAAAGATTCCCTGTCGAACTCTGAACATTGCCATAAAATTCAGAAATTCCTTTACATCCCTCTAGTCCTGCTGGTTTTATTCCACTTGCTGCCAACATCAGGTAGTTTTTACAAAATGAACATCTGAGAAAGGAGATACAATTTTCTCCTTTGGAATTCATCCATAAAAGCAGCAAGCCAGACAAAGGAAGAAAGATGCATGTAATGCAGTAAACACTGAAGTAGCATTGTTTAAAAAAAAAGCCAACAAACCAAGAAAGTCCTTTTGGTTGAATATATATAAGTTGGTTTTAAATGTCCGTATTTCTTTTCACTGGAAAGGATTGTTCAGCATGACTGAGAGTTGCATGCAATTTTAATACACATTCAATGCACATAGATTTTTCAGGAAAATTCAGCACTTATTAGGTTTATAGCGTCCCCAGCTTTTGGTGACACTCTTCTGTGGAAAATATTTTGAGATACCAGTTCCAAGTGTTCAGGTACTGATTTCTTTCTGAGCTACATATTTTTCTGTCACCTCTGTAACAGGAAGACTTGGGCTTAGTAAGACACCCCATTTGATTCAAAGCTTTGCTTTCATAATTTTGCATTGCCTTGATAGTCACTTCAGTTGCAGGTCAAAGAAACAATTTTTTATTGTGATTTTTCCAGTCAGCCAATGAGCCAAAGACTCACATGCCAGAACAGGCAGATGCAGTCTGGATAGGAACATTTACAAGGGTATTGTCATAGCATTTACACTGGTGCTGGTGCCAAATGAGCAGAAGTTCCGGCAGTTCTCCCTCTAAATCTGTTTCAACACTGCTTTATTCATATCATCTTGCAAGGTGATCATTATTCCAGACCATTGTCATATATTTTTCTAAATAATGATATTAAATCAATATATAAACACAGTAGGAGAAATGTCAACACTGTACAATAGCTACTTCAACAGGATATGTGTCCCTAAGAGGCCACAGCTGAGATTTATTGGTCCACAGTGTAACTCCAACTCAGCAGTTTCAATAGGGAATGTTTTCCATCCCACTACACAAAGAGTACCTATTGTTTCTAGGTATGATATTCTCTATAAAAAACAGAATAGAGGTCCATACAGATCAGGGAAAACCTCCTGATAGTCACAAAGTGAAACAGAAATATCTAATTTTAGTTCTGAAACAGAATTTCTGACTCACTGAACATGTAATTCTCAGAGGATAGATTTCAAGTGTTGATAGATTTATTGCAAAGTAAAATTAAGGATAAAAAACTGTCCTTCATTGCTATTTTATTGATTATTTCCTAGGAGGGTTTATAGAAATCATACTTGAAGCAGACAGCAAGTGATTACCTGGAGTTCAACTACTACATTAAATAGAACACTACTGTGATAGCAGGTGCTCTGCTGCCTTTTGGGCTGCACTATAATGAGTAGAAAAGTAGCAGCAAAAAAAGAGAGGACGTCCAGCAGAGAATCCTAAGGACACTGAAGGGAGCTGCAAACTGGAAATTCATGAAGTACTCTCAGCACAACATCACACCTGCCCTGAAGCATGAACCCAGGAGAGGAAAGGCAGCAGTTTCCCAAAATAAAACTTTCCCCTCCAGGTTAGTTGAGATCCTTTCTCCAGGCTGCTGAAATCCCTGCCTGTGGGAGTATTCGGCACCGTCTACTCCCAGTGGAGAAGCGAAGTGCTGACACGTTGATGTGAACAGCAGAATGGTTTTTGGGGATGTATCTCATGAGAAAGTTGGAGGGAGCAAATCAATGTCTCAATGTGAGCTTGGTTTTCTCCAAGCTGAAAGGTCAGAGAGTCAGCAAAGATGCTCCTCTGACCTAAGAGCAGCACTAGAGCACTTCACAAGCAGAATAATACAACTTCCACAAAATTATTTATATATATATATATATATATATATATATATATATATGTCTTAGACAATATTCCCTACAAGATACAAGTGATGTAAAAAACAAGGAAAGATTTTTTATATCTGTTATATATGAGGTCAGCTAAGGTGAGCACAAGGCATATCATAACCTCAAAAGCTAGAAATTACTAATTACTATATCACATAGCCCAGAAATTTAAAGACTTAATGGTACAAAAAAACCTTGGAAAGAAAGTCCTCCTTCTCTTGGTTCCCACAGTATTTATAACAATTTAAAATGCCATCTATAATTTGCTGATCTGCTGGTATCTGTAATACTCCACATTAGAGTTAAATGGCTAACTTGATATAGTCATAAACAAGTCATGCTTGGTAATAGGAGTTCTAAATCAGGCAGCTACAAGACAAACAAAAGACCATCTTTTGTTCTTGATCCTTGTCTTGTGCACAGAAAACTAATCATGCACAGAGCCTTTGGTTCATAAATAAACCAGGAAAATTCAGACTGAAATTTCAAATTTAGTCACAAAATGCAAGCACTTGATGCATTCATTCTGTGTGTCTCTTGTCTACATTTACTGTCAGAAAGCTCACATTTGCACAGAAGACAATGCCTTGTTTTAATTAACAATTCATTTCCAGCTATCTTTGTGTATGGAACGTGCATATTTCTACATTTGCAAGCAGATCTTTAAGAGAGTTTCTAAAAGCTCACAGCCTCTGGTAATGTCAAGATATTTACAGAGTGCAAAAAAATATATTCAAAAGCCCGTATATGGAAATAATAACATACAGTTAAACTATATTGCCACAGACAATAGGGAAATAAAAGGTCAGCATTTGACATAAACACCAACACCTAAAAAATCCCTTTGGAGAAAATAGAAACAGCCGCAGCAGGTATATGAGGAGTTATTCCTCTGCTTTTCAGTGAACAGGAGCATTAAAAAGAGTGGGGGTTTTTTCAACACTTCCAAGATAACACAGTAACATTTGAAAGGAGATGGTCTTTCATGTACTAAGATATAAGAATTAGTTCTCAGTCTATCGTAGCCAAACTCTCTTCAACCATTGGCACTGTTACTGACCAAAGAAACTTATTCTATTAACGAAATGAGGCAAAATGTCTGTAAAAACTCAAGTGTAGCTGATGAGTGGACAGTGCAATTCAGAAAGGAGTGTGTGAAAATTGCTCCAAGCTATCCTTTCCACTTCACTGACCAGGAATCAGTTGCTTGAATTTTTTTTGGCTGCCAATGACTCCACAGGCACTTCATGTTAAGGTGTGAACAGGAGGGGAAAAAAAAATCCAGTTCTTGCTGTGGACACTCTTAGTTAAGCTTTTAGATCAACCACAGCTTGGCAGGGTTTCAAACAAGGCCACCTTGTGACCCAGGTAACACCCCCCCTCCCTTCCTGGGAAGCACCAGTATCTTCCAATCCTACTGGGAGATTGACTTAGTTACAGGTAATTCTTCCTCGCCCTGACCAGGCAGTGCCTACACCATTCCAGTACCACAGGTTGCCTCACTCTTGGAAATCCTCATTCCCTCATCTCTGTGGATGCTCTCTGGCACTGATCCCTTGGGACAAAGACACAGATCCCTCACTTTGCTTTCCGACTCATGAACGCCTCCCCATAGGAAGGAGTGATTCGATTAACTCTCCTTATGAATATGCAGATCTAATTAGCTAATAAGCATGTTTCTTGGAGCCTGAGATTCTGGCAGTTGCTCTGATGTGTTATCCTACCTCAGTAACTCCCCTGTAGCAAACTAGGAGTGGAAGCACATGTCACTGGGCCTCTCACTGCTATCACCATCTGCAGCAGCTTCTTTTATTCCTCAATTATGCTCGTGCTATCTGGGCTGAAAAAAACCTTCCAGTCCTTGCCAGTCTAAGCATATGCCTGTGTATTTATTCAAGTAATTTTTAACGGTCTGAGTTGACTATGCCATCTTTCATATCATTTCACTGGGGTTTCATTAATATGAAGTGTCTCACACTTAATGGGAAAGAGTGAAGTTGGGATAAAACTTCCTTATTTACAAGATTTTCAGAGTGAAATGAGGCAGCAGAGTGTTTCAGTGAATACAAAATTCAGAGTGCTGACTGATAGAGTGATTTCAGTCAATCATAGCAGTGTCACTAGAGCAGCTATCTAAGGCCACTCTTGGTTCCTAAATACAAAAAGAGATAGGATAGTGAATTACTGCAGAACTACAGCAGCAAAACTTTCCCTGTGCTGGCTCAGTTCCTCTCCTCAGGGAGTAGAAAACAAAGATATATACATATATCAATATAATTAATACATGTACATATGTTTGAGACTCCACAACTTTTCCTCTACACCCAGGATAACACCCACTGCACCCATCCTGGGGTGCCAGAAATACCCGAGCCCTCTCCAGGTGTTTGTCAGCCACATCCTGGGCTAATGCTTGGTACAAGTGGCAGACATGAGTGAGCTGCTGCACTCCTTTCCCTCAGCTATGAGCCTGATCATTCTCTGATAAAAAGCACATTTACTGAGGCTGCCTGCAAGCCATTCGGAAAATGGCATGCTCTTTCACTTGATCAAGATCGATTTTGATGTTCAAGAACAGTCTGTGGTAAATGAATGTGTTCTTGTGGAAGGAGACACCAGCAGAGTATAGCACTGCACTGCAGGATTGAGACATTTATTTTTTTATGGAACCTCTGAGGAGAAATCTTTCTGACAATGGCTGTCATGCTATTGTCAGGTCACTTAACCTCCACAGCGTTAGGTCACTGTGCCCTGGACTGGGGGGGAGATATAGTTTGGCTTTAACTACACAGGACACACTGGTGCTAGATTTGACACCCCAGCTGAAGAGGCACAATCCATTAACTGGAGCAACTGTACATCCAAGGGGGTTTGTATCTACCAGAAGCCAGTTTTGAAATGCAAGTAGCATCCTTTACATCCCAGGACAGTAATTGCAATGGAAGCTTCTTGGAAAATATAACTGATGATTTAGCAAATTTTTTTTTTGCCTACGAAATCTTAATTAAGGTGTTTTGAGAATTAAGAATTTCTCCGTAAGAGCCATTTGCTGTTACCAGCTGCTTTTAGTACTTGGTCACAGATACCATGCTGTAGATACCCACAGAGTTTTTATTAAACAGAATTGCTACAACTAGCAGCCAAACTAAACTGCTGTAAAAAGTGTGGACTCACCACCTTTTTAATTACACTGCAGACATCCTCAAACTGGTAATTAACAACTGAATTTTGTGATTCTGTTGAATTACAGAAACAAAACAAGAGAACTTGATTCCCTAATGAGGAACCTGCCAACCTAAACACAAGTGGACTGCAAAACACTGTGCACTTTATAAACATTATACACTCTTATAGCATACATTTTAAAAGTGTGTATAAAGTGAGTGAATAAGTACATAATTTTCTTTTTTTTCTTCAGTAGATGCTTTTCACTTCATAAGTATGCAAAAATAAATAAAATAGGTTAAAAAAATTCTATAGGAAAGGGTGAATGCCTATTCAAGCAGAACAGTACAGAGAATATCTGATATCAGTGATGTGCTGGCTATCAGAAATAGAGTTGTTGCTTTCAGCTCCTTGTCAAACAGGCCAAGTGCTAATCACTGTCATTGATATGAAAATGAAATTAAATCTACCGAAGCAAAAAAGAGTATAGAACACTTGCAAATATTCACAAAAGAGCCAATTTATATAAATGTAACTGATAAAAAATTACCTTAAACAGTAAAGATAGAAGACCAGGCCAGATGGGATTCTGAGCAATCTGCTCTAGTGGAAGGTGTCCCTGCCCGTGGCAGGGGGTTGGAACTGGATGGTCTTTAAGATCCCTTCCAACCCAAATCATCCTATGATTCTTTGCTAAGAATGAGTTTTTAGTTGTCCAAGGCAGCTGAACTTCTGATTAGGTCTAGAAGTAATTATCTACTAATGCAGCTACTTTTTGCTTTTTCATTTTCATGTTTGTAATTACAATGTATTTGCAATATTAGAGTAGAAAGGTCCATTCTCCACACTAACAGTACACATCAGAGAATTAGGAACATCTTTTAAGAGCACACTCATAGTACCTCAGTTTTAAGAATTTCTCCCTGAAGGCTTCCAAACTGTGTAAATGAAGGGACAGTAGCATAATCCTCTCTAAATGGGTTTATATGATGCTGCTAATGCTGCTTTTATATGATGCTGTTAATGCTGCTTTTGGAGCATTAACATACTTTAGTACTTCAGATGAGATCATTCTGAAGCTGAAAGTGCATGCAGAGGCCATGTCTAGGTCAGGGACATTAAGTTATTTTGCAGCCACACTGTTATTCCAGCTCTATTGCCATTGTCTGATAAGTGACAATCTACTCTTTTTAGGGATTAAAAATAAGGGGGTAAACATACTCTACTATACAGGTTAAAAATAGGGTTTTATTCTGGAGGTAAGTACACTCAGATTCTGAACACTTTGTTGTGAAGACCACACAGCACAAGAGACTCAGAATGAATTTTGGGTCAAGGATACAGCATAAAGACCATTTATGACCAAAGTGCTAGAAGAGTTCTACTTTGACACCATTCAGTAGAAAGGACTCAAACCTTAAGGTTTTAGCAAAAAAACTACATAACAAATTCAAGGGTATCAAGTGTTTTTATTATGATGGGAATCAAATGTTTGTATTACAGGAAGGGCTAAATTTACCCTGGCAGAATTTAGAACAGTGATTGGAGAGAACTCTTATAGGTCAAGTAAATAAGTCCTAAAAGTATATTTCAATCATAAACTATCCTGGTCTGTTGTTTTCAAACCTGCCACATAGTATGATACGTTTTCACTATTTAATATGTACATGTCTGATTACAGATGATGAGAAGGTAACATCAATCTGCTTCAAAACAAACCCAATCACAAACCTCCAGCTGCCCTTTGTACTTTTTTGTTGCATTAATTCTCTGCCTCACCATCTTTCTATCCTTTTACATGGTAGAATCACATACATTGTTATGGTGGAATTAAAAATATTTCAGCATGTCGTGGTTATAAAAACTTTCATTGTTTTTAATAGCCTTTGAGCAAGGTGTTTAACACGCAAGCCAAAGAAAAACAAAAATCCTAAACAGAATTAAATCTTGTGTGATTATACACAAACCATGAAAGAATCTGTATGAAAACATTAAACTGAGGACATGAATTTTGATCACATAATGTTTACCCCATATTTATAGAACTCAAATCCTGAGATTTTCATCCTAATCTTCAATAAGAGTTAATAGTGGTCACAATGCATTACAAACTGTCTTCAGTGCCCAAGCTGTCATCCTTCATAAACAAAACCAGAACAATCAAAATAAGGAATTTAAGGACTAATACAAATTTTAAATAGTTCTGAGATTAGGTACCTAGTAAAAGACATATACCAATTCATTTATTTAGATACATATCTCATTTTTCAAAACAGTATGCAAAATTTTATCTGATTCTGAAATAACAGGTCATCTGAACAGTCACCCTTATTCAACATAATTCCACCTTTGCTAAACAATACCTTCCTTAAGGACTTTCAAAATAAGAGTAAAACCTTGACTATGAAAATAAGCAATTTGGACTCTTAATCTGGTAATGCAAAACAAGAGGAAGCAACAGGCAACTCTTATGTCCCTCCAATAGTTTTAAGAAACATTTCTGTTGTATTCTTTAGAGGAGTGCCAGTTCTTTTCTGTGCAGAAAACCACAGTTTCAGGACTTTAAAATGATCTTAAAACTCTGACAGAATTGTATCTGTTGGATATGATCAGAATATTATGCTTTCAGAGCCTTTTTCTAACTCAGTCAGAGAATTCTTTATTTTTTAAATTGCATTTATTCCTTTGACTGTCTTTTTCTCATTCTAAATGTCTGATGAGTGTCTGCCCAATCTAGAAAAAGGCTCCACTAACAAAAATATGGGGCTAATGGGACCTAATTCCTTTTCTGGCTACACAGGTGTACAGCTGTGAAGTGCAGGATTTAATAACGATATCTGGAACAAGAACAACAAAGTCTGCAAACACTGGAAAAAATACACATTTCTTCTATGTTCCAGGCAGGTAGAGCACAGATTGTACAATTTTGACATCAGAACCTGTGTAATTTTCTTTTAAAAAAGAACTTGCATCATATTCCAGACACAGTTATACTTCCAGTTGTCTTTTACACATAAAGCATCATCATACACTTTTCTGAGTCTCATTGATCGCAAGTGAAGATGTAATAAAAGAGACAACCAGCCCATAGACTCACCTCATCCCAGAGATCACCCATTTTTTTCTCTGGAATTGAAGGCAGACTGCTTCAAAGTACTTGAATATCACCTTCTGCATGAGGCCAAAATACTTCTATGTTGCCACATCCACGTGCATTTTATTATTGAGAAACTTTAGTGATATCAAGATACAACAGCTAAGGCACAACAGCTTCTGGAAACAGCTGCATTTGTCTGGGGTTTTTTTCTTTTTTTTCTTTAAATGAACAGGAAGTTTTAAGCTATGCCATGATTCACTCCATATTTTGCTCTGGTCAACACTGCCTTTGCTATACTAATATCAATAAATTAATGTTTTGACTCTTAGGACAGCACAACTGGGAGTACAAAACCTCTCTCACAGTGATGGAGTTAAACACAAAGATAATACGAAAGCAGATCCAAGCAAAACTGTCAAAAGCAAAATTCCCAACATCTATAAATATTTGTGACAAGCATGCAAAAAGTTAAATGCTTGCCTTGAGCTTTGTAGCTCAAGCCATTATCTGAGGTTAAATAAGAATAGCTGTTAATTTCACTGAGGGTTACCCTACTGCTACACCTATAAAAGAGTTTCTATAAGACAGGCTCAGAAGCAGCTGCCTTGTAACAGCTTGCCTGTTCCAGTTAACTCAGAACAATGTTTTATATTCTGCATTTCCTACAAAGACTATCCCGTATTCCTGCTCACTGATAAGCCACTGATTTTTCCACATAAAATACCACCTCCTCTCAGTTTATTTCATTGCTTTTCCTAAACAGAGTGCAGAGTTTGTCTGCGTTCTCTTAATGTTTCATGAAACAAAACCATAACAATTGTGTAGCAGGAGGTGAGGAACCCCTACCTCTTCAAAGAACAGTAACATCATGAGCTGGGAGGAAATGAGGGAGCAAAATCCATCATTTACACATCATGTGGGCAGTAAACGCACACTTAAACAACAGACAGCACATTAGTCATCAGTTGTTTATTTTGAAAGTGATCTGATCTCCTGGAATTTCACTTGAACTTGTACCAGGGGAATCTCTTATTCTAATTCAGCACATGCATTATCATGGCAATATAGCAACCAATAGCAAGTAATTCTGTTGCTATGCATATGTTATGACTGGGGCTCATGACACTGAAGTCAACATGAAAGGAACTGAAATTAAGGGGGAGAAAATACTTCAGTATTAATTCTCTGCTGAAGACTACCAAACAAATCTGAAATTCCCAGTTGCTAAATCCAGTGATTTCACAAAGTTCCTTGACACAGACTAAGTAGAGATGAAGGAAATCCTGCAGCTATTCCCTAAGATTTTTCAAGTCATATACCATTGTGCAGTCAAAGGACTCATCCCTTCGGTAATGCAATTCCAAATCATTAAGAAGTCAATCAAATAAGTGCTAAAAAATAGTTTCTGTATATTCACAATGGACTTATTAAAAGATGACAATTGCAAAGAAAGAAAGGACTGCAAAACCTCTCACCCAAGCCTTCTATCACAAGGAGATACATTATATAACTTGTACATAAAAGGATCAGAACCTTAAACAACCTCTAAATAGTTAGTTCTGTCCCAGACCTCCTTCTTCTTACCAACCCTGCTCTGTATTCCCAACTGGGTTTACTATTTACAGTTAAATCATCAGTATTGTTCCACCATTACAGAGTGTTGTTATCTTGCTCAAAATATACATTCCCTATGTATACTCCAAACCTTTTGACTTAAGAGGGGAAAAAAAAACTTATTTCTCATCCTCCTCCTCCTATTAGCCTGCAGGATTCATACTAGCTTATAGAGAATGAGTTAGATTTCACAGAATTGTTTATTCATTTCCAGTCATAATTTGCATTTAGATGTGTTAAGTACAGTAACTTTGCACAAGTTCTT
Source organism: Corvus cornix cornix (assembly GCF_000738735.6). Lineage (NCBI taxonomy): Eukaryota > Metazoa > Chordata > Aves > Passeriformes > Corvidae > Corvus > Corvus cornix. Next base: position 7,106,809 of record NC_046339.1, on the reverse strand, counting down.
GAGAGTAAAATGGGTCTTGCAGAGCTTCCACCAGAGATGCTTTGGAAGCTGTCCCCCTTGGCTTTGGGAATGTATCTATAGCCTTCACACTGAGACAGCTTCTCAAGGGAGCAAACGTGATGCAACAGTTACTGAGAGTCAATAAACAGAAAACCTTACCCTGCCATTTCAATGCAAATGCTTCTCAAGCTGGAATGCAATTTAACCACCCTAACGACATTTAAATGGATATAAGACACAACCCAGTGAGGGTAAATGTGAATATTTGTGCTGATTGCCTTTTATCAGTTTTTGTCTCTTTCTTTGCCATTTTTCTTGTACGCAGTAAAGTCTTCCCATATTAACACCGAAATCTGTTTTTCCATCAACATAAGGATGAAGAAATGAGGAAGGGAATGAAAGAGGAGTAGAACACTGTGAACTCAGCCAATGTGGACTTAGTTGCTTTACTGTAAATTACTTCTTGGGCAAACCTTCTTGTAGCTGCTTCCTTGTCTGTAGCAAACTCTGTCTGTATTTCATAACAATCTTGTAAGAATGAACTACAGAAGGTCACGAGTCAAAAGAGTTTGGGTAATCACTAACAGAGAGCTTGAAAAGATGTTCCAAAGGATGCAAACACAATATCAAAATAGTAGCTCAGGTTCTGAAAGCTGGTCTACCCTGATGATGCTGCTTCCAGTTCAGGACTGAGAGCTCATTCACGTTTCCTCACCACGGTCAAATGGGCACTGCCTAAATGAGTTGTGTTCTCATTTATCATAGATATAAACCTGACTTCATTAGGCTCATAATAAAAAACTACCATGAGCTTTGATGAAACAGAATTTTCTGTTTAAATATCAATCTTGTATTGGTCCATAAAACTGCCTCACTATATATTTTCTCATTATTTTTAATTATATATAAAATGCAAGATATAACACTACTAGAAAAAGGTAGAAAAGTATAGATGAAAAGAAATACTTATGTAGAAAACATGAACATAAATGCCTGAGAGGGGAAAAAATTGAAATAATAAACAGATCCTATGTAAGACAAGAGCTCACAGTTGTATTGTGGACACTGGAACTCCCATGGTACCATTGCATAGCTCTGTGTGCTCATTTTGAGAGGTAAAAATCTTGGTGTTGCATAACTTAAAAAAATAAAGCCAAGTTTTCCCCTTCGTTTTTATTTTTAAGTTGCACAAAACAGGAAGATTTGTGGAGCATAAAGCCATTTTGAATAGGCTGCTTAGCTGGTACTCTAATACATCAGCTGCTGGAGGATCTGGAGAGCAGCCAAGCCTCCCAAATTCAACACGTTCAGCAGCTCTGCCTGTTCTTTCTCCCAACACAGGAGGACAACAGCCACTAAAACTGAGAGTTCTCACTAATGCATCTCCCGTAAAGTTTGCTTTGCAAAGGCCCTCCCAACCTATAAAGATATTTTAAGAGCAGTTCGGTACTTCAAAATGTTCTGAACTGGGTTTTGTTGTTATTTTGTTTTTAAACACTTCAATTCAATAACCCAGTGGGAAAGGTCAGGACAGCTGGCCATATTTTTTGGCATTGCATTCATAAATGCAGTGAGGTGTTACTCTGTTTCTCCTCAGCTAGAAAGGAAGATGCCCATGAAACCAGAAATCCTGTCATACCTGTACCAGCACTGCCCGAAGATCCATCTTTTATCTATCAAATTCCTTTATAGGGAAAGCTGTCTTAAAACTTCTGTTTTATAGAAGTTTAAATTTAAACATGCTCATGTTGAGATGATTTCCCATAGCTCAGTGAACAGCGGTGCATTGTAGTGTGCCAAATAAAGCTGAAACAGCTCAGTAGGCTCTTTGGAAAATAAATGGAACAGCACAGCTCTGTGTAAAGAAGGAATACCTTCTCTGTGTATACATATTAAAATAAAAAAGAAAAATCTGATCTCTCCATTTCTTTCTGCTTACTTTCCCACAAGAACAAGTGCTATAAATATTCCTGAAAAGTGAATTAGGGAATCAAGTACCTTAAATATTTGTCAAAAGCAAACTTCTAATTATGAAATAGTTTTAGATAAAATCCTTTTATTGCATAGATGACAACAATTTCTGCAATTAATCATCATTTAAATACTCTTGTCAAAATGTTAAACATTTACAAAGCACTGGCTGTTGGCTTTTCATATGCAAGAACAAATTTTCAAATCACTGTAATGAAGAAAATAATTACAGAATTATGTAGTATTGCACTAAATAGTAATGTTTCAAGTGTGACCATGTGTTCATTCTGATCTGCCATCAGGACCTGAAGGTCATCAGTTGGTCCCAAGTACTTAAATATTTGTCATACATGAGCATGGTTACAAAGGTATATGCATCACTTATTTAAAAAAAAATCAACTTTATGCTGCCCTAGAAATTTACATTAATATGCTCTTACAGTAATTTAATTAAATAGTCATTACTAAGTACCACATCTAAGTAGTGTGACTTGTACAAAATTTAATTTGAAACTATTCAGAAACAGCAGCAGAAAAAAATATTTCCCTACAAAATCCTGCTAAATCAGCATACTGCTATGGAAATGTCTATTACTATCCATTATCTGATCCCAAAGGATAAGCCTAGAGAAATTGTTATTAAGTTTTGAACCCAATCTATCATAAATATTTAGCATCAGGGGAATACTCTGAACTCTACTCCTTATTTTGCTTTGGAGATGTTACCTAAAGGAACTGTTGCATTTTTTTAATGTAGCAAATAATGAAATATTGACACATTTCTCATTTTTTCTCAAAGCAGTATGTTCCATTTAAACAAATAATGTATTTTTTCCTTCATCAATTAATGTTTGTCATTATGTGTACATGGGTTGTCGTGTTCTACATCACAGATGTTTCCATTTCTATATTGCAAACCAATAGGGAATGATGAAATTTATTTACTAAATTGTTAAACTGTGGTCTGCATGAGAAAGTAACTTACCTTGCAACCCTCCACTCCCAACAAACTCTTCATTTTTAAGTCCTGGCAAGTGTAAAATTAGCTGTTACAGAATTACGGGGTTTGAGCAATAAACTGCTGTACCAGGTAAATTTACACAGCACTTTGGCTTGCTAAGAAGAAACACTTAGTGTTGAAGGAGGCCAAGTAAATAGCACCTTAAAAAAATAATAATTCTTCAATGGTTAGTGTAATAAATGTGCTGGAGATTTTCATTTCAGCTGCAGTTCAGAACACTAACAAGGTTATCCTGACCATAGAAAAACTGGTTTTATGTGTCTCCAGTTCTCCTGCCTAATTGCTTCATGGGCGAGTATTGGCTACATAGTGTTCACTACAGGGAAGAGAGACCAAAATTTTCAAGCTTATCTACCTTACATAGGACAACAATATTAATTTCTAGTCAACAGAATAAAAAGCTGCATTTTCCAGTGGATTGCTCCCCTGTGTACCTCTCCAGCAGAATCTGACAATTTAAGCTATCCCACTGCATTGCCTTTCTCTTTGGTACCCAGGAAATTGCTACCAACTTCTAGTTTCAAAATGTTTTACATACCATAGGCTGAGCAGCCAGAAATGTCAACCTGACTTACACACAGTCTTTTAGGAAAGTTAAAGATCTAACTTTAAAAAAAGTACCATCAAACCACTTGCTTTGCCTAGCAAATATACAAAGTCTGCTCATTAAAAATAGGACACAGGTATCATTTGGGTTGCTTTTCTCCATTGTAGCATGGCCACTTTAAACTGGTGAGAAAGATTTTATATTTGGTGTCAGCCACTCCCAGGGCTTTGCAGTTACGTGTGTGGAGGATGAACAGCAGGCACTAATATGAGTATCATGACTCTTTTCAGGCAGTAGGTGAAACCTTGAAGAAAAAGTGGCTCTGTCTTCAAAAAAGTGACCTGACCTTTGCTTTGGTGGGTTTTTACTCTGCAAGAAATAAAAAGCACTGCATGCCTTCCAATGCATCCTTCCTAGTTGATAAACGATTTTGTTCTAGAACTCAGCACAAAAGGACTACATTTTCTAAAGACCAGTAGCATGCTATTAGTGCTAGCTAATGATAGCTCATGTGTCATACTGGAAACAAGCTTCATAGACCTGGAATATGTCATATGAATCATGAACAAACACGTAATTGGCCCAGAACCTTTGATATGCTTACCAATTAAATATAATTATCATTGAATTTAATATATTTAATTTTACAATGACTTTGCAGTTCTTTGGATATCAAAGGCATCACAAATCCAGCATGCTTATCATTTATGACACTTCTGCTCTGAGAATTTCTTGCAGCATGCAAAGAACTCTCTGTAGGGTATATGTGATGTGTTGCACAAGCAAGCTAATCTAATATTGACCTGACCAGTAATAAAATCCGTTTAGAAGCTGCAATAGAACATAATGGTTTTACCTGCAATTGATGAAATGTTCCTGAAACAATCTGTAGTTCAGTATAAGCAATAGTGGGGGTTTACTTGACACAGAATACACTGCTAGTGAAGGTAATTCTTGTATATGATGTCTTAGTAAAGAACCCCTTCTGTTAATAGACTTTTAAGGATTTAAATATATTTAAGTCCAGTGTAAAATACTTCTTTTATGGAGCCAGATCCTGCAGTCCTTGCACAGCTAAAACTTCCATGGAAATCAATGGGAGCTTTTTAAAGTATAATAATAAGGACCTGCCCAGGGTCACTGGCATAACACAGCTCTGCTGCAATGCTTTATGTGTAAGCTCCAACTTTCTCTGTCTCTTGCAAGAGGCAGAGATCAAAAGAAGACCAAAGATCAAGATACAGAAACCCATGTGAATTCAAGGTGATAAAGACCCTCATTAAATAAAAAGAATGGCATCAAACAGCATGTCACATAATGTTGGTGCACTTTTTGTTTGGCTATAGTTTATAAAATAATGTTAAAATATCTTAACTTTGTCCAGAATATTTACAATGTATCAAGTGAATTTTAAGAAAAGTGACGTTTAAAAAAAAAAATCCGTACAGTAAGTTCAACACCAATTATCATTTTGGGGAGAGCTGTAGCAATGCCTGCGATGGCAGAATTTGGCTCCGTATGTTCTGTTAGCAAAAACCTAGACCGTTTATATGATGTAAATTGCTTTTTAGAATGTTACTAGAGCTATAAACTCTGTAGGTCCAGATTATACATTCAAATTTCAGGGAGAGTTTGCCTCAGTGAACAACAAGGAGCTGTGCTTTATTTGAAAACTCTGCGTGACGCTATTTTAAGAAAAACAAAATGACAAAAAGCCCACAAAGAGGTATTTTGGATATAAACTTTTGGATAAATAAAATTAAATCAAGGGGCTGATCCTTCAGTCCTTGCAGGATCCTTGCAGGATCCTATCCTGCAGAAGGTTGGCATTGGGGGAAATTCCAGCAGGCCTTGGCCCAGCAGGAAAATGCCGGATTCCTGTTGACTTCATTGGGGCAACTCTAACGAGCCACCAGACCACGGCTAGACCCCAACTGCCTCCTTAACCATTGGGTTGACGGACCATTTGTTGTATCATTATTATTATTACTATTTTTAAACAGTGTGTGTGTGTTCTGCTTCCAACCAAGCTTCGCTTCCAGACGCAGGCGCGGCCAGCGTCCCGCCGGGCTGGGTCGGGTGCGCGTGCGCGGGAGGCGGTCGGAGCCCGCTGCTGACTTGGCGCCATTGTTGGTTTCGCTGTTGTAGGGCAAAGGCGCTAGGGCAGCCGATAAGGCTGTGGCCATGGTGATGAAGGAGATTCCGAGGGAGGAGTCTGCAGAAGAAAAGCCCCTCCTCACTGTGGCATCCCAGGTGGGCGGAGCGCGGGGCTCTGAGGGGGCCGCGGGCGCTGCGCGAGTCCCCAGCCCCACTGGGTGACCCATCCCGCGCCAGTGGCATCCCAGTGCTTCACTGAGGGGGGAAGTAGCCTGGGGTAAATAATGGGGCTTTAGATGTTTTGACATGAAAATTTAAACGAAAATGCATTTTACTCCCCAGTTCAGTAACCAGAAAGTTGTTTAAAGCTAGTTTAAAATCTTGGTTCTAACTCATGCCATCAATTGTCCTGCCATAAATACTCATCTGCAATTCATATATGAAATATTCCCATTGGTGCATAGTAAAATAAGAAACAACCAGTTCACATTAGTGTCATTTCCAATATCTCAGATCCCACTCCTAAGCTCTCACTGGGGCTCTGCTCCTGGTCTGGATCAGAATACGTGACTTTGCACATCTCATTGCTTTCATTTCTACACCTTCAGTTGAAGGAAGGACGTATGTCCCCACACTAAACTTTACACATACCTTGGAGTTGCCAAGGTGGTTCCATTAGTTTCTTGAAGACAGTGGCTGAACACAACTGTAAATCACAGCACTCTTGCTACAAGAGTGGATTTTATTCCCTCATGTTGCTCACGTACATGAATTTGTTCCCCAGGCAAGTGCATTTAGTTTCCTGCCGATATTTACTGCACACAAATACTTCCAGCTCATCAGGAATGGAAATTGCTGGAAGTTGTTTTATGTGAGAGCCTTAAGCAAAATCCACAGTCCTATTTTATTCCCCTCATGATTTAGGATAACAGCCGCTGTGCTTTAGAAAGTTCTAAGATGCACACACACCAGCACGTACTTCTCTAGCAGAGCGTCGCAGATGTGCTGCACTAATACACATTCTAGAAATACCATCTACTAATTTGGAAACCAGGTCTGGCACTTCCTCCTCAGCCCCTGTTGAACACCAGGTTTTGTTCATGGTGAACTCCAATGTCTATGAAGAAACTGCACAGAGGAAAAACATGCTCTGTTTAAGGCATCATTTCTGATTTTCTACTTAGTGATTAACAAACAATTAGAAACCCACATAAAATGCTGCCCCCTTTAAAACTTCACTGCACCCAAAAAAAATTGACATGCAAAACTTCCATTGGCTTCAACAGGGCCAGGAGTTCAGCCTGGGTTCATTAAATGTTTAACTCACCATTTGTAGTGGCTGTCTGTCAGTCTCCTCAGCAATAGTCTATGATAAATTTATGAGTAAAATGCTTGTGTCTGTTAGTCAGTGTAATTTCTTCCACTAAACACAAATACCTACTTCCCTGCTATGCACCAAAGGGGTGCAGAAGCCAAAAGGAAGCAGAATCAAGTGAAAAAGTGAGTATTTTCCATAGCCATCTCTGCATCATGTATGTGTGATGTGCAGCTGTACGACCACGTTGCATACGTCATTTGTCCCCTAACTGTCTGGCTGAAGTGTTGGTTTGAGATGCTGTCACTGCAGTGTGTCCATGTGAACCCCTCATCCCAACCATCCATGCAGGATAGTGCTCTGCTGTGTCAACCATCCCCATCCCAGTGTCTGTCTCTGCTCTTTACATGATGAAACAGATGGATGTGGTTGCTGCTCACAGGGTGGAACAAGTTCCAAATTGACTGCAAACTTCCCAAGACAGATGGGTCAGGAGAATAAAGTCTGGTCTTTCCAAAGTTCTCACCACCACCAAACCCAGTGTGGGCAGATCCACATCGCAGGAAGAATTAAGTACATTGGGTATCTATGCTGCTCCAACATCACAGCCACCTAAGCAAAAAACCTGCAAGTGAAATTCAAGGATCAAGCCCAGACAGAGGAGCACTGGCTTTTCTTAGAGAAAAAAAAGTAAAAATCTCCCATTTCCAAAATCCTTGATGAATGGAGGATTAATTATGTCTGACTGTGGACACAGACTCCACAGGAAGCATAACTGGAATCTGATACATAAAGAAGAGTCTCTAAAACCTCTTTTTGATAGTGATAATGTACATAGGCCCCTGAGTTTGTATTTTAAAGTGTGTCTCTTTGCTCTCTTCCTCTGTAAAATGTTAAAAACCTATCCAGCACAGAACAAGACAGATAAATAGTCACATTTTATTGTAATGCTCCTAGCAAAGCCCAGCTTGTAAAATATGACACCTGTCTTTTGACATAAATACTGTGAATTAAATTTAAATGAAGTTTCCAATTCCTGGATTATTTTATATCATCAGATCTGGAGGCAAATTTTCAAATAACATGAACCAAAAAAGTACTGCAGACTCCTGTGGGGCAGTGGCAGTAGATGGCAACTGGGAATCTCAATCACCATTCCAGCAGTAATGAATGTACTACAGTAAGCAGAGGGGTATTCCTGGTAATTGAATAGACCTTTCAGTATTTATTTTTTGTAATCCAGTCTTTCTGTCTCAATTACCTTCCATAAAAGTCACTTTCTTTACACTTACTAGTGTGAAAAAGGATTCAGTAGCTGCCAAATTTAATACTTTAAGCATCCAGAGAGTGATCTTTCAGTTTTAACAGGATTTTGTAGAATATAACTCTATCCATGTTGCTGTCTCCCTTTATCTTTTAAAAGATAATTCATAAGAGACTGGGACAAATGAAAAAAAGGTATTTTTTTCATATGAATAAAACCTAGAAAATGTGTAAGAAAGCTTGCTGAAGGTTCAAAGATTAACTGGATATTGAGCTATGAACCAATTACTTCTACCTGAAGCAGAGAAATAAATGAGAAAAATCATGCATAAATTTGGTTTTAATTGCAAAATAAAATTTTTGTTTAACCTCTTCACAGCTTTTTTGCATTTGTCAGGAGAAAAAAACCTTGCTTCAGAATTACTTTCTAATGAGAAATTTAAACCTAAATATGCCCTGAAGTCAAAGTTTAATTGTGCAGTCAGCTATGAAATTCCCAATTTTCTACAGGTCAGTGAACTTCAAAGGATCTGATTCAATCACATTCTTCGACCCAGACTTATACTTTAAAATATGATTAACTGCTTTATTGAGCAGTAAAAAAGCTTAAGTGCTTTGCCAGCAAAAACAAAAGGAATCTCACAGTGTCACAGGAGTTATTTGTCCCAGGTCCATCACACCTAATTTAGATTCCTTATCAGAGCACACAGGTTGGAAAGCTGCTACTCATGGTAGGATCCCTATAAAGATAACAGAAATAAAGAACTGCAGGGAGGGATTGACATCCATGACAATCCTGTGGCAAATATACTCTGGAGTTATATGGAACAGAAATGGGACTCCATGAAAACTTCACCAATAGGAAAAAGAAATGCAAAATATATCTTGAAAGCTATTCCCCACTTCTGCTTGTGACTGAAAAATACAGGAGCTGTCTACTTAGAATTTACAGGACCCACACAGACGTTGCTCAGAGCAGTTTTGATCTCGAGCACTTATAATTTAAGAAGTTAACCTACAGAACACTTAGGGTTTAGAATTTGAATTGGAAAGAAGAAATTTAAAAAGCTGGAATTACATTATAAGAAACATGCTGAAATTTGTCCTCCCCTGTGAAAAATGCAGGCTACAGCACACGTCAGAAAAAGAGATATGTTGCGTGACTACACCCCAATTAACTCCACCAGATGCTTAAGGCTTTTTTATGGTCTTTAAGGTATTAGTTAGTATTCAGAGTAGGAACTATTATTTTTTAAGTGAACTTCATTTGCATGCCAACACTTAGTTGATCTAAGCACATTTAAATTTGCTTAAGGGCTTGTGAATAAAATACTCAAACATTTCCACTGCCTAAATTCCACTGTTTTGGTTTTCATTTGCTTTTATATATGTTTGTATGTATGTATGTATGTGTTTACTTATTTTGGTGGTGGTGGTGTGTTTTTGCTTAGGTTTAGTTTTCTTTTTTTGCTTGCTTTGTTAGGCTTTTTTTATATTTGTTTTGTTCTGGTGCTTTTTTGTGGGTTTTGGTGGGTTGTTTGGGTTTTTTTTTATAATCTCTAACAAGAGATTTTTAAATGCTCCCATTCGATTTTATAAGGGAAACAGATTAAAGATAGCTAATATTCAGCTCCCAATGTTGTTAGTAGATTTTCTGATGTGTGTATCAAGGGCTCACTACATGAATTTGATTGCATAATCACACTTTTCCATATAAAGTTAACAGTCCCATTTGAATCAATCATGTTCATTCTAAGCTTCTTAGCATTAGGCTTGCACTGACTTCCAGCCCACTCCATAAATGTTTTCTCAGTAACATCATAACAGAATGGTGGGATGTTCCAGTGGATGTAACTAGCTTCCCTTCTCTTTCACACAAACATAAACCAGAATTCACTGCATTTTAACTAAGTGGAATACATTCAGGTAAAAAAGACAAAAATCATGCCAGTTTGAATCATTGTCATTATCAAAGTCTGGATTGAATTCGTTGTACATTCCAATCTGCCCTCTAAAAACAGTAGCGACTTCCTCAGTGATGTTGGGATAACTAGGCTTGAGATCCTATTTTTTGATTCTTTTTAAAGGATTAATGATAAATTCATAAGCAGTATGTTCTATACATCTCAAATCTGATTTATTATAAAAGCTTTGAGTAGTTTGTCAGGGGACACAACCTAAGTCCTACTGATAGCTCTTTTTCATCTATTATTAGGACAGGGTAAATACATGAAGAACAAAAAAAATGAAATAAAAAAATGAATAAATGCATGCTTAGTAGTACAAATATTAATTGGTTCTTTACCTCTAAATTAAATATTGCTCAACACGTATTGCTTTTAGGGCCATATGCATAATTTCAGCAGAAATACTCTCATGAGTACAATAAAATTGCCTTGACAATATACTTAAAAGTCATAAATTGGCTGCTTTCCTAAAGTTATGTAGATTTCTCTGTCACATAAATTAAATACATTTTTCCATGAAATAACAGTTTTAATTTGAAATTATCATGGGAATTGATGGTGTCATATTTTTAATAAAGTAAAAAAATTAACCATACTGTTTCATACATTGTAAAATGCCTTACTATTCCTTAAGGACAGAAAGATTGGACAAACTTTTTTGTGAATATTATAATATACCAGTTTAGCTCTGGTTTTTATATTAATTAATAGGAGTTACTTTTCAGAAACTTCTTGGCTCTTCATTCATGAATACTCTGGGTATGAATATACTGTCCTGATAAAGAGTTGCAAACCATGAGCTACTGTTCTAGATTCACTGAACTTGCTGGTTTTTCAGTGAAAGTGTTCTATTGAATTGCAGTTCACAAACAGCTTATGAGTTTCAAGCTCTTCAGTTTGCTGAAAACATCCCAAAGCAGCCAGACATTCCATGACAGATTCCTAAAGGGAGAGGCCAAGTGATTCCTGTGATCAGCACAGTAGCACATCCAAAACCATAGCCTGACTCTAGATATGCTACAGAACATAGTTTGAGAAGAAAAATCCACAGAAAGGACAAAAAAAAATCCATGTGCTTTTCAAGCAGTTACAGCCCATATGCAAAGAAACAGCAATGATCTCAAATTATCTGTGGTGATGACAAAATGTTGTCTTTGATCCCTGTTGTAGATCTTCAGCCTAGATAATGGTATGGGGAGGGGAGAGGCCAAAACAGAAATCACCAGGTGACACCACAAAGAAAACTCATGGCCAAATGAGCAATGAAATCTTCTAACACCCAGGAGGAGGAGGCACTCCATTTTAGATAACACCTTCCTGTAACTTAAGAAAGTGCGTGGAGCATGCAGGCGTGAATGCAACAGGCAGATTTACAATAAATCACATTTCTGTGTGGCTAAAGACCAAACTGTCAGTCACAGTTAAAATATGACAAGAGTAACTTTCCTCTTCTTCCCCCATGGCTCTGGTCCAGCAGGATAGTTAAGCATGTGCTTAACCTTGAGTTTTGCAGAGCATGTTTAAGTGCTTTGCTGGAGCCAGGCCAAAAGGCATGAGCCAGACATGACTCGCATGTTAAACCTCCTTTAGACAGACCAGGCGGAACAGAGGGAAGGAGACATTGAACTGTGAGATGTTTCATTTTACCTTGCAACAATACACCATAACTTGCACAGTTCAGCATGTAGAAACACAGGCAGGGTGTTGGTGTGACACAGAGATCACAACAAGAGCTGTCACCCAGCAATGCAACTGCTCTTTGTGGAGGTGCAACATAAACAAGGGTTTTAAACAATACAGCTGGCACCTGAATTCAATATCCAGTGCAGTGTCTATAGCCATCCTCCCACAGCTTCTCTGACTCCACACAAATCCTGACAGCCATAAGTCCCGGTGGGTGACTTGGCTTGTGTGATTTCAGGTAAGAAATTGCCACCTCTGATTCACAGGCCACTCCACACCCTTCCTACTACCGAGCAACAGAGCACTGGAGAGCAGGGCTGGTCTTCAGAGAGGCAGCAACACCAAAGTGCTCTTTGCAAGAGGGTGCAATGAATTCATCTCAGTTTTAGAGCTTCCCACAATTCATGTGAGGTGGAAGTCAGTTACACTAGATGCTGTGTGAATCGACTCTCTCTTCTGGTGAAAACCAAATATTTGGCTCTCAAGTCAGCTTAATCGGAATATGAGTACATTCATAGTAGTGACAGAGAAAAATTAATGTACCACTCTGGCACAAGGATGATGTAAAAAGCCAAGAAGTAATCACACTTACTATACAAGAGTAAATAAAGCGTGTGAAGCAGTAATTTTGATTGTGAAATCTTTATTAACATACTAGAAAAGTAAGAAAAGAAGAAAACCAAAACTCTTGCAATTTAAATTTTATCACAAGACCATTGATTTTGTCAGGAGTTCCCTCTCCAAACATCCCTCTGCAACCAGAAAAAGAAGTCTTCCAGTTCTTACCCTGCCAGGATAGTGATCCACAGGCACAACTCTCAGGCCAGTACTTCCAGTTATGCTCTAGAAAACAATAACCTCAATTTCCAGTTGTGGTTCCCATTTACTAGTTTTTAGAAAGAGCCAGGTAGTAGAAATCAATTGATTTGTTTCCTCTTACCCCAGTGAGTGCCACCAAAGATCCTGGGGTGCCAGCTATGTGCAGAAACCTGTCTGTCAGGAAACCATTGCTGTGTATCATAAAAATTATTAGTGATTGAAATGAGCTGATGCCTCTGCCTAAGCATAACACTTACAAGCTGCTGGAATCGATCTGACTCTTTTACCTGTTTGTCCAGTCTCGCCCAAAGAGCAGACAAGTTTCTCAGAACAAAGTTCAAAAATACAGTTTTTCCAGTAGAAAATCTGAGTTAGATGTTTCCTGCCTTCTCCCATGCTCAGGACCACAGGTTCATTACCACTCTCTGAGCCTTCTGGAGCAGCTCATGTCACTGATGCAGCTCAACCACACTCTCACCACCCTGATTGGGCAGTACAGGAAAAAGTCTCAGTGCCCAGGAGCAGCTTTGTTGCTGAACTGTACAGGGGACTACCCAGTAGTAGTTTGGGGCTTCTTAAATTAGTGCCATGAGTAATTCAATCAGGCTCAGGTGAAAAAATGGATTCAATCCAAAATCCAATCCAACTCACTTCCGTAGCGAATTACATATAAATTTTAGATGCCTCTTGAGCCAGTCCTTCTAAAATAAATCCCATATATAGCCGGGGGAAAGCTAGGTGCCTTTGAGAGCCTCCTGAGGGACAGCCTAAATTGGGCAGGCACAATCTCCCTCTGGAGTTGCTTTTCTAGGCATTTATCTCTCCCTATTGAACATGAAGGGAATTTAGGCACTTAATTTAAGAGAACTAGTTCACTCTGTGCTCAAAACATAGGTGCTAATTAGCTGCCTGACTGGAAACCTCTCCCCCAATTTAGAGACTAAATAGTTTATCTTAAAGACTAGCATTATGTTTTGCCCTAGTAAAATTTAAAAAAGAAACAAACCAGCATGCTTTGTGCATTGCAAACAGATAAAAATCAGGAATGCAGTAAGAGAGTATATACAATGGGATGGAAGGACCATAATTTACAGTCACTGTTAAATGATCCTTGCTTTGAGTATTTTGAAGCAGTGGGGCTGATACCAGACTCTCTGGACTCTCCCAATATCTCTCCTGAAGCACCCAGAAGCCCCACTTACATGCTTTTTGGAATGACAAATTCCAGTAGCAGTACTGGGATGAGAAAACCACCTTTCTCTGTTGGGCTGTTCCTAGAAGACTCATTTGAATTTAGGAGTATCTTATACTATGGATGAGTCTCTTCAGATGTGTTGGTAGTAGGGAATATCAGCCTCCACAGATTTCACATATCCCTCAATTAAAGGAGTGCATGGGCTCCTTCTTTAATTAAAGTCAATCTTATAAAGCAAATTTAAGTTCCTAGAGACATTATGAGAATTTATGGCACCCACTGGCTAAATTAGTATTGAGAAACCCCCATTTTCCCAGGCTGAGTCTGCACCCCTTGGTGTGTGTACAGATATTGGGCACATAAATCCGGTGTGGGGTCGGCCAGCCTGCTCCTGCCCCCAAGTGCTGCTTCTCCAGCACCCAGAGATGCTGGGTGACTTTCCTAATTTCACTTTGCTTCCCTCATCTGCAACACAGAGATAATACTCCTCAGCTCTGTGGTGGTGCCGGGCTTGATTCATGAGTGTTTTAAGGCATTCTGTGATTTTCAACCTGAAAGGTGCTTGAGAACCATAAATTATTGGTTTAATATAGATCATAGTTTTCATCTCATAAATCTTTTATGCACTACTCCAAATTCAGGCCTGATATAACTCTAATAACTTGAGCAGTATTAAGTGAGGGATAAATTTGGTACAGTATATGAGGCAGCAAAATGAAATACCGAGTGTGAGACCAAGGGCTTAACAAGTGGCACTGCTTACACAATAATGTCAGAAACCTGCCCCACTGCCCACTTCTCTACAAATAAAAATATCATCTCATGGCACTCTTACTTGTTAAGTCTTAATTCATCATTAAATGTCTGCTTCACATCAAAATAGTATATTTTCTTATATTTTCTATTGCTATACACACGTAATTTGTGTTTATTGAGAATTAGTAGACATGGTCATGTATTTGCTATCTGTTTTGACCCAAATATTTGAGTTAAAAGCAGATTCTATTTCACAGGAGCAAACCTTTCAGTAAGACATTCCTACAGCTTCTAGTCCTTAGCCATGGGAGCACAGGACACAGGACTAGGAGGGATCCTCTGGGTCACAGTCATGTCATAAACAGGGGTGTAGAAGGCTTGGCAAAAGCCATTTTAAATAGGTGGGCATTTTGTCCCCCTACAGTAAAAAAAAGAATACTGTTCATACAGTTCACTGCTGTGATAGGTCAGTTCTTTTAATTCCCCGACCAGATGTACTCATGCCCAGTTTCGAACTCTGTTATCGGGCCAACATTTCTCTACAGCTGACATAACTTTCCTCCTCCAGTGTCATCTGACCACTGTCCCTTTGTGTGTACATGAAGAATAGCTGCATTCCTACTCAATCTTCATTTTGTCAGTCTAAGCAAGTCAAACTCTTTTAGTCTTCCTCTAAAATGTAATAAATCTAATAAACATAATAAAGAAAATTCTAAGGACATGATAACCATCTTTGAAAAGGGAAAAAAATTATCAGACCTCATGCTTCAATTAGACCTTGGAAAAATTCAGATCTTTATTGATTCTTGTCTCCTTCCCCTCCACAACTCTGATTCTTAGCATTATTTCTGGTCTTCCCAGAGTTTATCCTCTGACCTCTGCAGCAGGTTTGGGCAATAAGTTGCCTTTCCAGTTCATCTTAAGATTTTCTATTCTTCACTGTCTGCAATGAGTGATCTTGGGTGCTTTGGTTCTCATAATCTTTCGTCATTTCATCCTTCCCCTTTCTTTCCTATTAAAGAAAATTTCCATGGAATGTAATGGGAAACTTGATAAGCACCTGAATCTTATGTGATAATGCACCCCATTGATAGTCTTATAGATACTTCCTATAAGGTTTTATATTTACACTGATTCCTACAGAACTTCTCATTTCTTCCCTCCTGTCCCTCTCCAAATGGTCTAGGACTTTTCCTTATGCTGTGTAAATGCAGAAAGAAAAATATAACAAGCAACTTTTACTGATATCTGGATAAAATTTTAAAATACTAAAAGTAGTTTGGATAAGACTTAACTCTTGAGGCATCCACATTCATGTTTTTCAAAAATAGTCATGAGTAAGGACTGTCATCAAATCATAAAAAGAAAAATTAGGTCTGCTTTAGTCTTAAATACCAGCATTAGGTAAATTTGTAGACCTGGGGATAATGGAAATCAAAGGTGTGCAGTTGATATAAATGCAATTTCCAGTCAAGTGATGAGATTTACCAAATTAAGCAAGTGCCTTCTGTGCATTGAATGAGACAGCACCCTGGACAGTCAATCCAGAGTCAAACTCCCCCTGATTAGGTCCCTGGTGAGGTGCATCTGCAGTCTGGGTTTAGCACTGTACATTTGGAGTTTGGGACAGATTTCTAAATTCAGAGCCCACATTTGCACATTGTGCTGCACTCATCTGGGCAGGCAATCACTCATCTGGCTTCCATGGTGCTCATGGAAATTGGTATTTTAGTGCGAAACTCTGAGGTCCTGGGAAAGAGCATTTGTGCACACACACAGCAGTATCAGCTTAAATGTTTAATCCATCAAAATAGCGGGCTTGTTATTTCAATAGCTCCAGCATTTTGCTGCAGCTTTGCAACGCAGAAATCAAGTACTGAACAGCAGTGAACCTAATCTGGTTTGCTGTAATAACTTTAGAGATAATCCTGCTCTGGAGTAGCTCAGGGCCAGTATTTAAGAAATATGAGGATGAGTAAATACCCTTTTTGGCCACTTTTAGTCCATGTTAGCATCCTAAATTTAAAAATTCAAATCTATCTGAGAGAAAATTTTGAAAATTCAGCAATGGAAAAAGAGTTAGAACAGAGGGGCAAGAAGAAGAATGGAGGGGATAAAATAAAGCTGAAAAAGCTCCAGACAAAAGCAACAGTGGGAAAACATTTTTTCAGAGAAAAAACTTAAGATACTAAGATAAAGTTAGTGCAGGGCACGCCATCAGACATCCCTCCAGCTCAGCTTAGGTCTTGATCCTCTAATCAGAGACAGATGGCAAAGAGGAGACTTTTATTCCTGAGACTTGTACAGTTTTGTCTTTTTAATTCGTCATACATTAAATAGCCCAAAATACAGAGATTTCTGTCAAGTAGCAGAACACCAATGCATTTATGCAACTAAAAATGGAAAACTGCTCCTAGATAAAAGGTGTTTTATGAGTCTTCCCACAGTCAGAACTCATGCAGGAAGTTCATGCACTCACCAGGCTCCATTCACTGTCATTCACATGTTGTTGTACGGCAGAGAAATGTTTCCTGCCTCAGCAGGTTATTGTTTAATGGGCTAATGCTTATTTGCAAGGTGAAATGCTATTGTGGAATTTCTGTGAGGGAGCATGTTACTTGTGGGGGAAAAAAAGGCCACTTCCAAAAAAGAAAGCCCTTCTTAGCCTCCTGGTGAAAGAGAAGGGCACCTTCACCATGGATTTGAAGGGAGCTGCATCAGGCCCTGTAACTTTAGCCCTATAAGCAATAGTATGCAATAACTGCTAAGGAAAAATCATCTTGCTGCTTTATTTTTGTGTGATTTGTTAAACTGGAATATAATTTTGCCCCAAAAGAGTAACTAAAGCTTTTTTTATTTCAATCCCAGTGCTATTTGTGCATCTTCTAATTGCAACATCTTACTCTCACAATTAAAAATAAAGCACATGATATTGTGAGAATATGTTTTATCTCTGTAAATTCTGCATCCCAAGAATGCTCTGTGACCTGGGGTTCTTTGTTGCTAGCTGGTGAATGAGCAACAGGAGAGCAGACCCCTCCTGAGCCCCTCCATTGATGACTTTCTCTGTGAAACTAAGCCAGAAGCTGTTGCAAGGCCTGTAACATCGAATACTGCAGGTAAACAACATTCTTTACTATCCCTCACTAGAGAAAAATCGTTTTAGTTTTAGCTTAATTACGGCACATTTCTGTCAAGTGATTTCTTGGTTTGTTACAGTTTGCACAAAATCACAAACTGGCATTAAAATTGCCTGACCTGTTAGCAGAAAAACTCTGTTCGTTACATTTTAGGAGAAAGCTGATGTGATTCAGATCACATCAATTCTAGCAGATCTTTGGGGCTGAAATTAAGGCAATTTGTTTAAGTCTCACAGGATGTACATATGAGCTTGAATCAATTCTCGGTATTTGGGTTTGCAAAATTTTAACCTCTGGGGAAAGCCACATTTAGTCTGATTTTAATCAAACCCATTCCTTACTCTAGAAAGATTTTTTTTAAATGAAATCTTGGGTGAGGTGTTAGAAAAAGTGGTGAGGTATCAGAACACTTTATCCAGGCTGAGTTCAGACTCTTTATTAGTGAAAGGATCTGAGATTTTGCTTACCTCCTTTGCATTGCAATGAGGTAGTAGAGAAGATAACAAAAAGTAAGAGTGAATCCTGAAAACCATCTGAATTATACTGAATTCTATTTGAAGTATATTGTCCTTTGGAAGTATTT
Organism: Corvus cornix cornix; assembly: GCF_000738735.6. NCBI lineage: Eukaryota > Metazoa > Chordata > Aves > Passeriformes > Corvidae > Corvus > Corvus cornix. Next base: position 7,088,452 of record NC_046339.1, on the reverse strand, counting down.
TTAGAAATTGGCCCCCTCCTACTCAGTATCTATGCAAAGGTAATCGATGCTGTTGAGCAGATCAACTGAGAGACAATAAAATCAACACAGCACTTCTGTGTTCTCTTGCTGTTTCATAGAAGGACTTGGCTTTTTAGAAGCCATTTAATTAAAATTTATATACATGCAAATTATTAAATGAATAATTGACAGCTGAGTGATTATTTTCACATCTAATTAATGTGTCTGAAGCAGCATGCAAGTTCTAGTAACAAAAGCTGAAATACTGAATTAGATAACAGTCGTAATATTTTTTCCCTTTAAAAATATAGCTGAAGATATTACAGGGGTGAATAAAACTATTTCAGATTGTTTAAGAATGGTGTTTGTTTTGAAATGTACCTGTACATTTTATATCTGCCTTGAATATCTATCAGATTGGGGTGGTGGGTTAATTAGATTTAGTTAATAATAAAATAAAAATTTATTCTATGAAGATTGATGAAATTCAGTGATTTCCAAGAACACAGATAAAGCACTGCAAGAGATAATGCAAATTGATCTGTCAAAAACACCTACCCTGTAACACTATGATAAAGAAGGAGTTTTTCTACCTTTTACATGCTAAAGAATTGTAAATGTTACTCTTTAGGCAACTTTTAAAAGAAGAACTGAAATTGAATATTCCTTTCATACTGATACAGTCCTTAATAGAAATGGCATTGGACTTCATGTTCAGTATTTATGCCCCCAAGGACAAGCAGCAACAACAGTAGAAACCATACTAAACATATCTTCATTCCTTTATGACCCATGTCCACCCCAGGAGCTGTGTGCTCCAGCTATTCCCAAATGGATTTTGGCACAACAGCAGTGCCCTAAGCTGCTATTACCAGCACTTGATAAATCATAAGATTAAACCAAATCTTATCTAAAAGCTCAGTTGTACAGGGAACCATCACAACAGAGGAAAATCTATGAAGGCCCCAGCCGTTAAGACCTCAGATGGCTTTAAGAGTTTCAGAGGAAAAGCCTTTTTTGCAAATCTGCTAAACTTCAATCACTTAAACACCTGAAATCCCCAGTCATATTTTAACATACTGGTCATCATCTTTAGCCAGGAAATACACACCTACTCTAGCCAAATGCAAACACATCAGTAATTTTTTCCCCAATCAAAACAAATCTTTAAAAGTGAGCTGTTTGAATTAAAACAACACTGAATTTTAACATTTTGTCTCTAAGTATTATCAACAGGTCTGGATCTCTTGGATCTTAGTGAACCTGTCTTACAAACCCAAAACAAAGCAAAGAAATCAGAGAATCCTTCAAGAAGTGAAGGCTTAAAAGCTTCAACACACAGAAAGAAGACAGAGAATCCTGACCTGATCAGTGTGGATTCTGAGCAGAAAGTCCAGGCTGTCAGAGTTGCAGACAAGTCTTCTCTAGATTTAGGTAAGAGTGTAGCTATTTTATCAGTGCTCCATAGCCCTGCTTAGCACGAGTTTCTCCTGGCTACTGTCACAAAATAATGAGCAACAGCAGAATTTTTGCTGCACCACATTTCAGCACTGTAACATTTGCTCCCCATTATAAACAACTTGAAGCACTTTAAACCTTAAACTCTGTGAACACATTTTACATTTTGCCTTTGCCATTATAACTATTAAGTTGTCGCTAAGTGTGCTAACAAAGTTTTGACAGTTCTTTGTAAAAAGGAATTTAGTCAGGGTGTGTAAAATGGTAGAAAAATCTGTAGGAGTGTGATGAGAAATTGGTGAAGGACACAAATGAGAGGCAGCCCATATTGATGTCCTTTTCAGAGCTGCAGGTGTCAGAAATGTACATTTATATTTGTAAATACTGCTTTATCTATGCATACCAGAGAAAAAAATCCATTCTTGACAAGAGAGATATATTTATACAGACTGAAAAAAAAATCCCCAAAACAACTCAATATCCTGCCAAGCCTGATCTATCGACAAGCTTTGGAAAAGGTGAATTTAATTTAGTTCCATCCAAACTAAATTACTTGCAGTGCAACTGAGAAATTTGCAAGGTAAATGTAATTTATACCAAGGCAGCAAATTTTCCATTCATCAGCACAGAAATTCTTTTAGAGACCTTTATCTTCAAACAGGAGCTGAACATCTGATCTTTGCAAAGTGAGTCTGACTGAATAATATCAGTTGCCTACATAGTCATTTTTACATGTTAGTCTCTAAAAGAAGCTTTATTTTTACAATTTGACTTAATTACATACAAATCACTGATTTTAAGTCAAGACTTACACTGACGGTCTGGCCATGAATACTAACAGATTTAGAAAAACGTTGTGAATTTCCAAATATTTTCACACTGTATCAACTAGAAAGGTGCACAATATTCCTGTACATTGGGCTATATTAAAATATAGTCTTCAGTGTCATTATTTTCTCTACAACATACATTTAACAGAGGAGATAACATTTTCATCAGTAGTTTCTTTAGAAGATTCATATATTTCTGTTCTTTATTTTTCAGTTGATATTCAGACACAGATAGAGAAATGGGATGATGTCAGTTTTCATGGAGACAGGAGTAGCAAGGTCCACCCTTCTGCAGAGAGAACATCATCATCATCCAGAGCTCCATCAAAAGAGATTTTATGGTACAACTTTTTGCTTTCCTTACAAAAATATTTCCAGCCCAACTTTCTTACTTCACAGAAATGCTTGCTTGATAACAAATCATATTATTAAACCTGTTATGATAACATTAAATGTGTTCAAGCACATATTTTGGACAGTGTATCATAAGCAAGTGCACTATAAAATGACATTTTGCTGGCAATTCTTAATGTAATGGAAAGTAGCAGGTGTGATTACTTAATAAATGGTGGTGAGAATTCTACCAAGACATGTAGTGAAGTCCTTTATTGTGGTGATTGATTTTTAGACACTGGCTGAGGCACAGTCTCGTGTCTTTGTCTAGCCTCAGTTTCCCTGCCTGTGAAATAGAAGAGTGAGAACACTGAGGAAGGTCCAGGCACTTTTGATAACTGCAAGTTAAACAATTCAGTTGAAAGAAATAACCTGATTAATCAGTGTGTGCTTATGAACCTGAAAGACATAAGGCAGCGTGTCCTAGTGCTGAGTATGTAAATGCATTATTTCTAGGTCCACAGAAAACAGATCACAGTCTGAGCTGACTAATGTCAAGAGTGCCTTGGACTCTGATTCAGCATCAGAATTAGAACTTGCACCTGCAATACAGGTAAGATGATTTGGTAGGTTTATTAACAATAAAAAGGCAAGGAGGAACTCCCCACTGGCTAACCATTGACCTTCTGGGAGAACTCTTCAAGGGGTATTTTCAGGATCATCAGGGAAAATATCTTCACACACCTCTGAAATGAATAGGTTGTGCAATTAACTATGTCAGCACCTGAAACATTCAGAGTTTAATACTGCAGCAAACTGTGACCTTCCTGTACAGAGGGAAAAACTTCAAACTACAGTTTACAACACCATCTTTTTTCCCTTCCTCCAGTTCTGAAATTCAGACTTCTAGTCTGAATTCTACCATGTTAAATATCTTCTACCCAAGTTAAATATCTATGCTTTAGGTCTCTTGGTCAGGCAGGAATCCCCAGAATTGGGAAAATGCTAAGGAAAACAGGAAGCAATCATTACACCAATGTTCATTAGCAGTTTATCTCCACAGGTGGGAGAGCAGTGTGGTCACAGGACTTTTTTCTGCTGGAAAAGGAACTCTAATACGGAGGGCTCTGGGCTAAAGGTTTGTAGATTTGCCCAATTCCACTGTTGTATTGCGTATCGGACAGGTCTAGCTGGAAATTATTACTTAGACTTGCATGTATGTATGCAGATACAGGTACAAATATTTACATATGCATTCAGATAGATCAGGTTGTTCACATACCTTCTTTGCTGCTTCTCACTTTTTAACTGAAATATTTCAGCCATTGCCACTGGAATGGGGAAGGGAGAGTTTTCTGGTGGATTAGCTTTTAGTTGAAAAAAATTTTCTCCCCTTCCGCAGCTATTTTTAGGCCTGGACTTCAAAAATTTTCTGTCAGATAGAAAATCTGGAAATTATTGGAAAATAATAGCCTCATTTGAAAATTAAAAAATGAGACACTACTTGCCAAGTGTGTATTCTGAGATTATACACCTTTTTTTTTTTTTTTTTCAGAAAGTAGAAATAGAACCCAGTTATCAGATCCATTTCTGGGTTTTTCTTAGGAAAAAAAGTGTCCCTTACTTCCCTGCCATCTCTACATTACAAACAGGGGTTTTTTTCCCTCTGGAATGCTTCACACTAATTGTAATGCATGATATCTTTCCTTTCTCTACAATAGATTTGTACATCTTAGTAATGGAAAAGATCTATTGCACAATGTCATCCACTTGAAATGGATGGCATGTTCTCACATACTTTGTCCAGCTCATATTGAAGCACATCTGACCCTCTTTTAGGAAGCTGTTCTTCAGTAGATCTAAATTCCAGGACATTAGTGCTCAACCAAGATGTGTGTAAGTCAAGTAGACAGTCACAGAATTTAAATGCTGTGGCTTTCTGTAAAAGCAATTACAAATTCAGTGTATCTCTACTTTATATAGTCCATTTCCTGTTTCTTTTCCACTAGAATAACTGCAGATGCAAAAATCCACATTTTTCACTCAGTTTAAATTCAGTCAGTTGAGGCTCCATAATGTCCTGTAAAATGGCTGATACCTCAAAATAAAAAACCATGAAGTTGAATAAGCCAACTTGAAAAAAAAAGCAGAAACTAAATTTCTTATCTGTTGTCTTGGTGCATTTCATGTTTTGTCTTGGTTTGTCATAGCCTGCTTGTTTCAAACTTGTTGTCCATTTGAGCAACAAAATGTTATACTGGCAATTATTAGTTCAGAGAAATGACCTGAAGTGAGAATGTGCTTTTATTCTAGGTAGGTTACTTAGAAATGTAGTGGTTTTGTTCACTGCCTGCTTCATCCTGCTTGTACTTGGACTGTCAAAGTTGTCAGCTCCCAACACACAGGCTCATCTGTCTTGACCAAGTTCTTAATCTGCTTGCAAAAGAAATCACGTTAGGGCTTTTATCAAAGCATATGTTTTCCATACTTTGTCCTCTCTAGGTCTTGTCTATCTCATTTAAAGGTAACCTTTGCAAATGCAACACATTCTGCCGTACCCCAAAGATTTCATCTTGTCAAACTTGCTGCAGGTTTCCATCAGCAGTTTCCCAATCACCTCATCACTCATCTCTGACATGTCAGATTCAGCTCCTCAAAGTGAAATGCTAAGTAACTAGGTCATATTTTCATTAAAATTATGCAATCTTCTTAACAAAATCCTGTGTTTACCAGCACTTGTGCCAATACAAAATCCAAAAGACAGGCCTTGAACTACTGAGGGAGAAACGTGTTTGAAGGCTGTAATGGGCAGTGGTCACTGGTGGCTGTCACTGGGTGTGGCTGTCTTGCTTCTCAGCATTTACTCACATCATGCTTTACCTATTATTAACTCTTAAACTGCATTGGCCCAAAGTATCCCTGTTCTTTCTTTTATCTGCCATTCTGAAAAGTTCCTTGTTATGCTTTTATTGGTACTGAGACATCCTAATGTGTTTGGTGGGGGGGGGGGGTTGAAGTTTTATTTTTAATCTTAAAATTACAAACTGCAGAGGGAGATAATATATTCCATTGTCTGTGCATAAAGTCTGCTCATGTTTTAACGCTTTAAATATTTTCCTGGGCATTTTAAATATTTCATTGCTCACACAGAATAGACAAAACCCCTGACAAGCTAAAAATCTGTACCTAATTCTAATATGTCAATTGTCACTCTTAGACAAAGGTATAGTGCAAATCTTGTAAAAGTTAGAAATCTCCAGTTTGAGGCAACAATATTTAGAATGTGAAATTAATGTGAAATTAATAGCTACAGAAAGACTAATGGTCCTAACTTTCCTTTGATGTGCCACTTACTCTAAGGAAATGAAGAGTTACAAGGGACAGACTTTGCTCATTATTTGAAGACTTGATCAAAAGTTAAGACTGCAATTCAAGCCTCTCATTAGCATTTAAGGTCCAACAGCACAAAAGGAGAATACAAGTGCAGAATAGTGTGTGCAAATGCATTGGAGTGGAAGGTTTTTCCCCTGAACACAGAAGCCATGATCAGCTACAGCAGCTGGCTGTAGAGAGGTGAGAATATCAAACCACAGTGTCCAGTGTCCAGTGTCCAGCCTCGGACACAGCCATCCCACCCTGACCCACCTGGGTGGTGCTCCCTTAGGGAAGGCACCTGCAGAGTCCCACCCCATCACCTGCTGAAGATGTGAGATGTGGAGATCTCCAGTGCTGGCCCTCCACTCCCACCCCCTCTCCCTGGGCTGGCAAAAGGCAGCGTGTTTGGGGCTTTTCGTGGGGCTTTTCATTGCTGGGTGTCACAACCCACAGTACGACTCTACACTGGCTATATGCAAATGAAGCTTATGTGGCTTTTGTTAATGACCTTTTTCCCCCTCCTGCTGTTCATTTAATGGAGGAGAAAGTATATTTCTGTGGGGACGATGTGGGGATGAAGTGTGGCAGAGGAGGGGACCTCTGTGCTTCCTGTCCTCTTCCCCCTCACCTCTGTGCTGCCCCTACAAGCTCACTCTGCCCTCCTGCACTACAGCTCAGTCTGAACATCCTCATTTACAGGATTGTCCTTGACCTAAGGAATGGCAGTCACTGGAAACAAATGGGTAAGAAGCGGAAGTAATCAAACTGTTTTCAGGAGACAGCTCATAAATAATGGAAAGGCCAGGAACATAATTAGTGCCTATCAACAGAGTCCTGTGTCAAGAAAAACAAATTTAATTCTTTGATCAGATTACAGGTCAATTTGATAAATGTTGGTGCGTGATATTCTACAAGAGTTTTGAATTAATGTCATATTCTGATTGTAACACTGGCACCATACAATGTGAATAAAGCAGCTGTTAAACAGATTAAAACTGGCCAACCTGAGGTCCCAGGAGCAGTAGTTATTTACTAGGAATTGTGATCACACAGGGATTGTTCTGGGATTCCAAAGAGAAACAACGTTCTTCAGTATTATTGATCTGAAAATAATCATGCAGGCCAATCTCAGAAAATTCCCATATGATGCAACAGTGGAATGAAAGAAATTAAAATAAGGGACACTTAAAAAGGAGCTGGTGATCAAGGCATCTGTATAAATACATATTGCAATACAGTCCCTTGGAAAATCACACATTTCAGAGCAAGAAAGCAGGCTCTGCTTACAACACTATGCTGGAAGGCAATTTGAAACAACAGCAGTGTTCCCTGTGCAGTACTGGAGGAAGAGGAGTGTGTACAAGGAAACATAATTAGTGGGAGACAGGAGATCACCTGATTTCTGTATAGAGAATCAGCAAGACAGGTGCTGGAATAAAGGGTTCACTTTGTTTGTCTGTATGGCTATAAAAAATTAAGAGGGGGACTAAAAGTGACACCAAAAAAAAGTTAAAATCTGAATGTTTCATATTGAAAATATTTAATATTGAAATGTTTTATTTAATTAAATGTCTTTATATCCCTAGAACCTGATTAAAATCATCGGTGTCTTTCTACAGAGAAAATAAGGAATATGAAAAAGTATTTTAAACTACTAGAAAAAAATAAGAAATGATAGTTGGAAACTGAAATTAAAATTAATAAGAGAAACAAGGAGGGCAGTTAAACAAATTGCAAGCAAAGTGATGACATTAAGGTCTCTTGATAACTTTAAATTAAATCCAAGAAGCTTCCTCAAATACATTTATTCCAGACAATCTCCATTTGTTCTCTGAAGAACATAATTTTGATTCCATGGCTGTTGAGTGACAGTTGCTATTATGTGATACATAGACAAATGAATGATCTGAACCAGTTATCTCTTCTGCCCTAAATTCTATTAATCAGTCAAAATAAATCTTTCATGTATAGGACTGGGTTTTGGTTTGTTTTGAATGACAACCTGAAATCTCTTCCTGGCCTCACCAAAGGAAAAGAGTATTTTCCAAACATGGACCAGAGGTAGAAGATGTGAAAGCAGAAACAACAGATCCTCAATGTAGACATTCCCTCACACTCTGAGGTTCCTGGCCCAGCAAAGTCCAGTGGCCAGCACAAGAGAACACACACAGAGCCCACCACCACCACGTGCTTCTCACAGAAATTGTGTTGTATCGTTGTTTTCTTACCTTAAGTGTTTCATCCACTCAATGTCCATTCCACTCATCAGTCTCTAACTGAGACACCAAAGCCTCAGGAACAAAACAGAAACCCTAGGGCTCATTTGACAAATGAATGTCATCTTTCTAGGGAAAAAACCTTGTGTGTACAACCACAGACAAATGTGTTTGACCATACATTACACACGACGTACACGAGAGCTCAGAAATGTGTCAGATGTTCCATCCCAGCAGTGTCCATTCCAACACTTGCAGGCACAGCCCAATGAGTGTGAGGAGAGAAAAATTAGCCTTTTAGCAGTGTGGCTCATAGAAATTGAATATTACAAGTACAGCCATCAGAAATATAATCAGGGAAATTAATGCAATTTGAAGCAAGGGCACACAAGTGGCTAATGAGTTTAACCTCCTGACAAACACTAGGGAAGGGATTAGCAGTCAGAGCTTTGTTTAGCAAGGTTAGGCCACTTTGTGCTTTTTCTGCCATCCTTAAATATTGTTAGGTTTTGTACAGTGCTTTTTGTAAAAAAAAAAACCCTTGTTTTCAGAAAAAGAACAGGCAGAAGGTTATTATGTGCTTCCAATGGGATTGACCAATGGTAAGGTACATAAGAGAGATGCTGATTGTAAAAAGGATTTTTCCTTCCAGTGAAATCCAGGGCAAACCTGGCTCTCCAATGTGATCCCAAAAGAAAACAGGAAAGAAAACCCCTAAATGTGCAGGGGAAAAAAAGTGTTTTCTTCCTGGATCATAGTCAGTGGAAAGCCTTACCACAGTCATAATGCAGAAGGAATAAGGAAGGTAAAATAGTCAGCTGTCTCCTTTCATAGTCCAACCCTTGCATTGCCTTTTCTTGGATGTCTCTTTATCTGTCACACATCTTGAGTGAAAAGAAAAATCTGGAAAAAATTACTCTGCTTCCCATGAGAAGTGTGTCTGCTACAGTGTAAGAGAATTCAGAGGAATTCATGCAGGGAAACAAGAAGTTTTCCCCAAGGAAAAGGCCATTTGGGGCTCTAGGCAATTAAAGAGGTAACTCAGAAATGTGGCAGAGAGTCTATCATGCCTTTCTGATTTATTCTTTTATTTTTTTAGGCACGGTCAAGTAAGGAGCAGCGTTGGGGAACACCTCTTCTCTCCAGAAATCACTCCTTGGAGGAGGAATTTGAAAGAGCAAAGGCAGCTGTTGAGGTATTATTTCATTTATTCTTTCCATTTTCAGCTGATGTTCTACAGATTTTGTAGCAAGGAGAAAGTTGGAATTGGATTATTTAAAGCAGAGAAAAGGCACAGTTCCTGGAGTTATCAACTTTAAATATCACCTTGTCTCTTAAAAAAAAAGAAATCCAAAGCCCTTAGCTATAAACAAAGATTAGACAGAATCAAGTTTTTAAGCTGAATTTTTGTTGCTAGAGCAAGTGGATAAATGGCCCATAAATGTAGCTAATTCCAAACCACAAGTCAAAGAGGGAAACATTTCTCCCCAGCAATTGTGTGCAATCTGTTCTTTAAGCTCAGACACAAACCAAGTCCCCACTGTGAAAGCAGAGCTTAGCATCACTGATGAACAGCACAAGCACCTGGTGTAAAGCAGAGCTGGACATAAGCACCAACAACACACCATTTCCACATTTTTACAACTAGTGGCAGAATGTTGAGCTCAGGAGTATTCTTGTTTCCTGGTAAATCAATTTAGTTTGAAAAGATAAAGGTATTTGGATAGTTCTATTGCACTTCTGGTTTTTTTCACTAACTTCCACATTTCCAACGTCTAAAACATCTCTTGAGTGTTGTCTTATACCACTAGTCCAAATTGATCCTGTCTAGACACAAAGTAGAATACAGGTGTTTTAGCAGAACTCAACAAAAAATTAGATATAAGCATTGATCTGGAGCATCATTATCTTCTCCGGGGTTCCATGGGCAACCCTTCAAAATCCCATCACCACAAAGAGCCAAGACGGATCCATTCCAGCAAGAACAGAATTTCAGGCTAAATTATATAACAGCCACTGAAACGAGTTTTTAGGGTGCAGAGGATGATGCTGTGAAACCAGTTCCTCAAAACTGGTTAGTTTTAGCAAGGACTACAGGCTCATTAATCTCCAAACCATCTGGAACACTTCAGGGATATTTGAGTCTAGATTTAAATTTTAGTCATGCATATTAGTGCTCTTGTAACTCAAGTTTTATACCATTCTAATTCCAGTGTTGACAATTGAACTATTCTAGATTAATATTGGCTGATGTCAAATGAAACGATGCCTAAATCAGATACTGGCTTCTAGCTAGAAACAGAATTTCTTGTTGAAGTCATTAACCTGATTTGTTGGTTTTTTCATTATATGCTATGGTGAGATGCAGGGTTTCCACCATGGTTTCTTGGGATTTTTATTGCACACACAAAGAAATCTTGTCTCAGCGTACAAGGCTAAAATGGACACAATCAGTAAATTGGCTCTTCCACAAACTAAGCACTGAAGGCATTTTTTCCTTTCCAGATCAAATAAATTCTTCATAAACAGCTGCTGGTGAGGCACAGGAGATGTTTTTGATGTCACACATCATACACATTTGCTCCTGGCAGGAAAGGAGGGAGTTGCTTTCAAATTGCCACTGCTTAAAATGCTTTACATGTTCCTAATTGCACTGCAGGCTGATCCTCAGGGTGGGACGTGCTGTGCTGTGACCTGTGAAGGCAGCACAGGGAATCTGATGCTGAACATCTATCTCAGAGTTAGTGGTTAAGCAAATGATGTCAGTACTCCCACAATTGCCAGAAACTTGTGTGATGGGGAGTTTCCAGACACTCAGCAGAAAGAAAAATGAGTTGAGCCCAACAACAGATTACAAGACATTACTGAATTACTTTGCAGAGTAAAGTAAGGAGAAGAATATATTTTAAAAAACCCCCCTGCAGACTAAAAGGTCATTCTGAGGCAACAGAGACAGGCTGTTAAAATACTTTAAAGTAGTCTCAAAAATGGCTATTAAAAAGAATCTAATTAAATGTTTCCCCAGCTGTAGCTGGCAGCCTTAAGTTATTCTTTCTGCTTAAAGTAGAACCTTGGGCCAGGTAGTTAAAATGTAAAGGAAAGGATTCTTCAAGACCTTATAGAGCAGTTACTTCCATTTGCATATGAAAAGAGCTGAATTTTCATCCCAGCTAAAACGAAGTGGTAAGAAAGCTAGAGTGATTGAAATAAATTGGAGCCCATCTCAGAAAGATTAGTGCTTTCTTAAGCAGAGAAAAGATACCATTCAAAAATTCATTTTTTAGGCTTCGTATGTTTCTGTAATATTCTTCAATTGGGAAAGCTCCAAGTGGAAAGATTAGCCAGAAAACTGATCAAGAAAAGGAAGTAAATCTCAGGTTCTTTGTGGCCTAGTTCGAAAGGAATTAATTAACAATTCAGTAAATGAAGACACCAAACTTTATCCTCTACCCAGTATTCACTTTAGAGCTTTGGGAATGGTTTTAAGATGTCAAATTTTGAGATTAATGAAGATTTGTGAGGTAATTCTTTCTTAAGAAGGTGTAAAGATGTCTATGCCATTGGGGAATCTTTTAAGAATAAAGTGGTGAGTAAAATAGCTTTTTTACTAGAGAGGTTCCAGATTCCCTTGCAGTGTTTGGGTCCTTGCAGACCCCACTACCTTTTCTGTTATTCTGGAAATTGGATTTGATTTTTGCCTCATGATTTTTTGTCTCAATAATTCCCACGTGCCATAAGAACTATGTTTTAACACAATCTTTCTAATAACTAGTTCTGTTTCACCAAAAATTGGTACTTTTGAATTTCTGAAAATGCCAGGATAGGGATTCAGATCCATCCTGTACCTATACTCCATTAAAACAATTGTTTTATCACCATCCTATGGTGATGAGTTAGAATAAATAAAAATGAAAGTAAGTAGGTGCAAAACTTCCAACTGAGGAATGTATCAGAGATGGAAAAAAAGCTGTTTTGGTATTTTCTTATTCAACATTTCTCTGATTAAACTGCAGATGCCACACTGTTTTGTGAGCTTATGCATAAGAAATTTTGAGCTATCCTTCCCAGCATCATTTTATTTACAACACAATGTCACATGCACCATCTGCTGTATAATGTACTGTTTTGAAGCATCAGAGCACATTGCAGATAAATTATGTGACAATAAAGGAAAAAGATGGGATTCATTTATTCTAGCCTGGGAAAATATAGTCCAGGACCATCAGCTTTGTGGTTCCCATGAGTACTGGTTGGAGTAATTTCTGTACCTACAATATTCCTGTCTCACTATTGAGACATTTCTTTGGATAGGCCTAAGATTGTCCAAACCATTTTTTAAATTGGGAACTAGGAACCTGAGTCATTCAGATGCATTTTATTTGATACTCTTTCAAATCACAGTGGGAATCTTTGCCTTGATATATATTTTTTATCTCTAAACTTTGCTAAATTTTCAGATTTTTGAGAAGATACCAGCTAAGGAAATCTCACATAGCTAAGCAAACTTGCTGTGTCTTTCACATCAAAGAGTATGGTAATGCAGTAATTCAGAGAACAATGACAGAACCTTTCTTATCCATTGGTCAATCAGGAATACTGCAAATTAATTTTTGTCAATACAAGACAGGAAAAAATCTAAAAGTTATCACAATAGGTAAATTTATAAATACATACTCTGCCCATTTGCATTGGATCATAGAAAATAAAGAGCCTGGAAATATTTTGCCTCCCATTTGTTTAACTGCTTCAGCATATTTTTAAATACTAAGAGTAAAAATAGCCTCTTTGACAAAAAGCAGAATTTTCTGCTTGGAAGCAGTCAGATGATATGAACATTTTTCCCAGTTGTCATTCCACTTAACTGCTGCAGATGATCTGAGAATGTGTTAAATGTGTTCAACTGGTCTGAAGACTTTTGGTTCCTCCGAGTACTTCACCAGCCTTAAGGTGGCAAAAACATTGAAATGAGGTTAATTGACACCGGTGGTGAAAATACTAAAACAGAGTTAAAATTAGATCTAGGAGCCTTGATCCAAAGCCAGCTTTTCAGAAAGGCTCAATATCAATTTAACCCTCCTGCCACTGAAGCCAGTGAAACAATTGCTACTAATGGCAGCTGATACAGACTCAGGCCTTCAGCAAACACTGTGTAATATTTACAATTCTCTTTCTCAAGACATCAAACTGCTCTGCTGTCAATATTGGTACCGCAGCATTGGGGCAGTGCCTGGTCCAGGTGCTCAGTGCAGCTTTGCTGTACCAGTTTCAGAAACCCCTCATGCTCAATGTCCCCTGTACATTGGGGACATATGTAGCTTGGCCCAAACAAACAAATATTTTCCTATCATTGCAAAATAATGGTTGGTCCTGTGTCCAAGTGCTGTAGGATGAGTTGAGAGACCTTATACCAAAGCTGGTCTTCTACTCATTGCATTTTCCCTCCTCCTTTGAGTCACTGTAGATGGACATTCAGGGTGGCTACTTGAGAGCACAGTAATTCACCGGCTTTTTATGTGGAGTGCAAACACAGTGAACTTCTGTGTTAATGGTAAATATGTAACTAAACAGCAGAATTTGAATTTAAGTCCCAAACCCACTTATAGGCTTGCTTACTATCTGCAGAAATGTGATGTGATGTTTCCATACCATTGATTCATAAGGGATTTTTGTGGGAAAAATGCAAGCAAAAATCCTAATATAAATATAATACATATATATATAATTATTTCTATAAATTAAGCTGGCTAAAAAAGGCATGACTAATTACTTTTCAGTAGTTTTATTGATTTTAATCTGAAGGAAAGGGAAATTTTCATTTTTTTTACCTCATGCTGAATCTCAAAATTACTGCTAGTAAAAGCCTGATCACATGATTTTTATTTCAGTGCAGCATAGATTTGAGCTGAATGAGAAGCAGTTGATGGAAGCATCTGTTGAACAGGATCTTTTTAGGGATTCAAGTGCCTCTGGTCATGGCTAATAAGTGTTAAAGAGGGAGTGATCTGATTCATTATCCCAGCCTTTTCAAACCCTAAATGGACATTTCATCACAATCTCACAATTATTTATAAGAATGAGTTTTCTTCAAGTCTGGAATGTGAGCAAATTCTGAAGTGGTGTAACAGAGTGGTCAGGGGCTGTTCACTTCTATTACCTTGAGTGAATCTCCTCTCCAAGACTGAATGATTCCCAATTTATTTCCTTTTCCACAGAGGAACATAGCAGATACCTGCACAAATCCGATAATTGCATGATTCAGACAATCCTGAATTGAAGACTGAATTCAGACAATCCTGAATTTCTGCCTGAAAGGAAGAAAGTATGCTTTCCTTTTTCCAAGCACCTAAGGGGGGTTGCAGCAAGCCATGAAATCACAGTCTAAGCTCTATTTCTCCAATCATGCACATGTGGAGCACTAGCAAAATTGTCAGCCTTGTAATAAAGACTCACACAAAACTATCTGGACCAGTTCATAAAACTTCAATTAATTTTGATTAGCACCTTGCTCTCAAATGGTTCTGTCTAAGCACCAATAAATTTATTTGTGCTGTTGTCTTTGACATAAATAAGCTGAGACACTGTGCCCCCAGTGCTGTCAGTTCACTGAAACACTGGCCATATCCTTGTAGGAACTGGAGAATTTTGGAAAGGCTCATAGTGCTCTGTAAATATTCTGCATTGGATCTCCTTTTCAGAGTCCCATGACTAGTGTGGAGGCTGAAAAAGTAGCACCTTAATTTGGATTTTCCCCTTCTTTAATTCTATTTCTATCTCTTGGCATCATTTTCTAGTAGCCACTTTCCTTCTGGTCGTTGCTAATCTCATTTGTTGTGCTAGATCTTGTCTGGTTTTCATAATTTCTGTTTCCCTTGTACATGCATTTTTCTCTCATCTTTCAGCTGAATATTAATCTCACTGTATGGTTTTATAATCCCTTGTAGATTCCTCTCACCAGCAGAGTATACAATGCAATATTAACATTTCTCCACTATGTCAAAAAGCCCAATTTATATTACATCCCTTACGCAAACACCCTCTGTCTAAGCTTTGGCATTTCTCTTTCTCATAGCTGAAAATGCTGCTGAATATACCAAAGTGACCAAAGCTTGCTGTCTTTCAAGCTGTTTTATCTATTGTTTTTCTTTTGCATATGCACTGAGTTGATTTTTCTTTTTTTTTTCTTTCTTTTCTTTGTCCAGGGACTTGCAGCATTAATTGCCTTCAAATTTTATGTAACAATTTGCTGTTAGCATCAATAAGATGGAGTGTAAGCTGCTGCAAATCCTGCTTCAAATAGGACATACACTGCCTCTGAGATAAAGGGTTTTCTGTTGACAAAATGCATTCCAATATAAGAGATGAAATTTAATTATATGGAATTCCAAACAGGAGATGCAGTATGTCAGTCCGTGTGATTATTAATAGAACTAACACTGCTCAGCAAACTGACAGACTCAGACCACTGGTAGAAAGAAATTAAAAAGTTTTTTAAAAACAAAACCCTTTATTTTAAAGTTGTGTTGTTCATTTTCTCTTTTCCTCCATTTCTTCCAGTCTGACACAGAGTTTTGGGATAAAATGCAAGCAGAATGGGAAGAAATGGCTCGCAGAAACTGGATTTCAGAGAACCAGGAAGCACCAGGGCAAGTCACCATCTCAACCATTGAGAAGGTAACACCAAGTTTTTTATTGCAGTACATCCTCCCTATGCGACTTTGAGATGAGCCTCAGCTATCCCAGGGAACCCAAGGAAACTCTTTGGACACAGAAGCTGATTTTACCCAAAAGAGCTCATCCTCTTTAATTGCCTGTTAGTGGGGCAGATTTAGAAGACTTTACCACAGTGAGAATCTGTTTAGGCTTGCACACTGCCTGCATTCAGCTGAAAGGATCACAAAGCAAACTGCTGGATTATGGGCACTTTTGAAAACAGGAACTTAAGGAAAAACACCAAATAAAACTACCTGGGCTGGCACATTCAAACACTGTTGAAGATAAGAGTTATGGAGATTCTGTCTCTCTTCTTCATTCCTTCCACTCCATATTTTAATATGATTTCTATTATGGAGCTGATATTAGTACACACTTTTCACACTGCAGTGACAAGAGAAAAGGACAAAACTTAAAGGAATACTAAAATAAACTCAGGTGCTTGCAACACTGTTCTGTATCTGGAAGGTTAATTGAAGATTTCAGGATTTTAACTGAGCAGCCATGAGGTTGTGAGCACTGAAGGGACTCAGCTGCTTGGTGTGTGTATTTTACCATCAGATTGGATGTCCTGGGCTCAGAGGTTCAGTTCTGCTGTTAGTGCAGGCACTGTGAGTTGTTGACACTACCTTTGATGGAGAGCCCAGCCTAAGTACCAGTAAGTATAACTTCAGAGCTAAAGTAAAAATAAAGAGAGTCAAAACATAAATGTCCAGTGATGTGACTTTTTACACTTTCTGTCATTGAAATTCCACGGGGCAGCTTGTGCCATTTCCACAGAACAAAGGTTGTTTACATCCAGTTGGAAAATGGTGAGTCATTGCATTTTTTAGACTTGTCATTCCCTGCAACTTGTTGTTCATCACGGGTCCATTATCTCTCTTCTCCAGGGTTATTATTTCCACACTGAGAATCCCTTCAAAGACTGGCCTGGTGCTTTTGAGGAAGGACTGAAAAAAATGAAAGAAGGTGACCTGCCTGTTACAATCTTATACCTGGAGGCTGCAATTCTACAGGAGCCCAACGATGCAGAGGTATTCACTGCTGTGCCTTGTACTGGCAAAGGAAAAGGGAACTCCCATTAGCCTGGAATGATGGAATGAATTCTGGGCTCAAGCCTTTGCTAGTCATGACTGACTGAAACATTGGATTCTAAAGGTTGTGAATTAGTGTATGCCTTTAAATAGATAAAAATGAGTTCTTCATAGAATGAGAATCTGATTTTGAAATACTGTTGCTTGAAATATTTCAAACCTTCCCTTCATACCCTGATGTTTCCAAACTATCTTGTAAACACCACTATTGAAAAGATGATTTAACAAGACTGTTGAAAAAACTTACTAAAGTTATATCAATTTCTTCAATGCTGCTGTTTTCAATGAGTTTATATTTAAAGTCTGTTTTTTGTGAATTAAAAATATTTGTGCTGTAAGTATCTAGGGCTCTTTGAATCTACTGCTACATTAAATTAAACAGCATATTTCAAAAAAGCAGAGAATCCCAAACTCCCTAGAACCCCCTAATATATATATAATATACAACTTAATAATACTTCTTCTCTATTTTCCATAAAATGGTAGCAAAATTTAAAATGTACAGCAACTCAAATTTAAGAAATCAGCATGTGATCATACACTGACAGAATACCCATGCATTCATTGACTATAAATATTTATTAGGCCCAAAGATATTCAGAACTGCATTGATTGGGACTGTTGGTGTGCACACTGTAGAAAAATCTGTGGTTAGTGCTGGACAGATCTGCTGCTTTTCTTCACCTTTGTGATTAACAGTGATATTAGTTGTAACTCTGTTTGCAGTTGGATGTATTTAACAAACTAAATGATGATTATTTTTGCAGGCCTGGCAGTTCCTGGGTATAACACAGGCAGAAAATGAAAATGAGCAGGCAGCCATCGTGGCCCTCCAAAGGTAGATGGAGATCAGTCCTGAATCTGGGGTCTGATGAGTGCTGGTTAATGGAGACCTGGGGATATTTAGTACCATTCCTATCTTGGAATGTGAAGCATTTATTTAGCTGAGTAGAGCATTGACACAGATATGGAAACTCCCAGTGACTTCAGAGGGATGACTAGTGATTAATATTTCTGTTTTATTAAATAAGTGCAATATTTCATGGAGTAATTTAAGTACATGAACAAAAGAAAACTTACATGGCCTAATAAATATGAGTTAGGCATGATGCAAATGAAGTGCCTTTTTTATATTCCATCCACTTGGCATGTTTTCTGTAGTCTGTCCTTTAATGAAGAGGTTTTCTTAATTGGAGTGAGCTCCCTTCAGCTGCTGAATGCTAAACTGCCAAGATTTTTAGGTTGATAGAGATGTGAAGATCACAGAACTCTTGTACATGAAATGTGAGCCCCAAAATATCAGCATCATTGTTATTATCTTTCTGTAATTGGTTTTTGTGTTTCCATTTGATTCAATTGCATCAGCACTGTTAACCATGAAGTTATTTCACCTAGGGATACTCAAACTTATTTATATGTCACTTATTAGCTTACCTGGATAGAAATCCAAGGGGTTGCCTGATGTAGGGGCTTACTCATCCCAAGTTTTCAAAAGAGCAACAGTGATGATTGTGATTTTCCTCATATTGATTATTTTGGAACAATTCAAGCATTGTGCTTGGCTGCAGAAATATCTCAATATATTTTTTATTTTCTGCCGAGGTGCTTGGAACTGCAGCCAAACAACCTAAAAGCTCTAATGGCCCTGGCTGTGAGTTACACCAACACTGGCCATCAACAAGAAGCCTATCAAGCCCTGAGAAACTGGATAAAGCAAAATCCAAAATACAAGTATATAGTGAGAAGCAAAAAAGGGTCCCCAGCACTTACCAGGAGGATGTCTAAGACAGCAGATGAAAGGTAATTGCAGTGGAAATCCTCATGGTGGAAATTTTAGTGATATCCCTAGGACTGGGGATGCCTGCTGTGTCCCCTTGCTCTGTAGAAGTCCAGCCTGTTCCCTGTGATGGAAGAACATGTCTCTAACAGCAGGAGAGGGAAACCAACAGAGAACATTTGGTTTAATGACTGAAGGCTTTATCTTTTATGCCATCCCTGGAAGTTAAAAAAAACCTAAAAAACAAAAAAGCAAAAAAACAGTTAAAAAAGGATGCTTCTCTTCAAATCCCATCACTTTCCTCTGTCCCTGTCTCCTGCTTCAGTATTCCCACATCCTGCAACTTCATCCTTCAGCTGCTTCCACATCCATACTAAGCCTTTATCCAGCTCTACCTGTGTGTGTTCTTCCTACTGTTCACCATTTTTCCCATATCCCAGCCCAGCCACTAGAATCCAGGAATGAGCCATTTTGCAGTGCAACGTGGCTTCAGTCCACTGAGAATATTGAGAGGTGGCATCTGCCTGTTTAAAAGCTGTTCTGGTTCTAACAAAGAGACAACACAGCCATTTGATTTGTCCTCAGCCATTTTAAATAACAAAACAATTCATGGGTTGGCAGCCCTTCGTCATGATTTCATGAGGTCAATAAACAAGTACCTCTGGACTGTGAGATGCATAATGAAGTCATTAAAGGCATAAACATGATTTACAGAACTTGGGCTATCTCACTGCCTGTCATTTTGAAGACAGGCCTTATGTTTTACCCTTATCACTTACAAGTCCTGGGTTGACAAGATAATTTCATATGAGCAAAAATAAAATATGCAAGTTCTGCTTAATTGCTAAGCATGTTATTCTACTTTGGCTTCATCCTGCTGACATCTGGTGCTGTCAGTAGAAAGGTTTCAAGAAGCTACAGTGGGCACAGAAGTCTTATGTTAGGCATCTTTCTTCGAGGGTCTTGGCTGGTCCCTTATCTATTCTTCTTAAGAATGGTACTCTTTTTGCCACTAAAGAATTCTTTTATGTCCAAGAAACTCATCTAATTTGAATAGTTTTAAAAAACCTTCATGTCCTCCCACTTGGGTTCATGGCTGTACTTTGACTTCATTTCATAGATGAACTTTTTTTGTTTCAGATGTGAGTTTACAACAGCACCCTGATGTAAACCCCTGCCATGATGAAGAAGCTCCTTTACAAATTTTAGGAGTACAACACTTCTGATAAATCCACTACAAGAATTTTCATTTCCAGCTATGCAATCAACATTGAAATATTTGTAGATAACTGTATGATGGGTCTTTAATTATTTTTCACCCTTGTCTAGCTCATTACTTGAAGAAGTAAAGGACTTGTACCTGGAGGCTGCTCACCAGAATGGTGATATGATAGATCCTGACCTGCAGACGGGACTCGGGGTTCTTTTTCACCTGAATGGAGAATTTAACAGAGCAATAGATGCATTTAGTGCTGCTTTAACTGTTCGACCAGAGGTACATTTTATACTTTTACATTTTAAAAAATTTAGTTTTACAGGCCATTTCCTTTCTCCTGTCTGGATCAGGCTATTATTAATGAGATGTCACTTCTGCCATTAAAATTTTAAGACCTGAAATAGAAATGTTAATTACAAGACAGTCCTGTTTAGAAGCAGATTTATGCATGTCCAATTCCTACCTGTGTGCTGATTAATGGTATTAGATATATAAATTTGCCTGTGATCACGAGTCAGAACCTCACATTCCTTGTCAATTAAGATACAATACTATTATTTTCTGCAGACCTCCTTCCTTTGCAAGCAAAATGAGATATTATGTCTGGTTTTTGACACCTACAGTAGAAAACTCCTTTTCTCACCAGGACTATACGTTATGGAACCGCCTTGGGGCAACCTTGGCAAACGGGGATCGCAGCGAAGAAGCTGTGGAGGCCTACACACGAGCTTTGGAAATACAACCTGGCTTCATCAGGTCCAGATACAACTTGGGGATAAGCTGCATCAACCTAGGGGCATACAGGTGAGTGTGAAAAATGTGTAAACAGAAAGTCAGGCATCACAAGTGCCAAGTGAAGATTCATTTTCAAGCTGGAGGTATCTAAGAAAAAAAGAATGTAGCTACATAATCTCAGCTACTGTAAAATGTTGTCATAACTTTTCACAAAGGACTAAAAAGCATTTTTTTTAGCTCTAAGTGCAAATACTTTTACAATCAGTGGGATTGTTCTCTCATTTAAACTTAGTCCTGTGCTTCAGAGCTTTTGTAAAAGAAAATACAAGAGCCTGTCTTTAAAAGCAAAACTTCAGTTAAACTGCTTCAAGTAGTTCATGCCATTAAAAACGCTTGCAGTCCATCCTTCAGGAATGAAGGTGATATTCCAGGGTCCCAGCTGTCAGGTTAACACAGGGAAGATGAACGGGAGTGTTGCTGCAATGAGGACAGTACCCCCAAATGTTTGGTCAGCCTGAGTTTTGCGTTACCAAAAGCCATGCCCTCCTGCTTAATGAAAATCAAACAAGAACACACAAAGAGACTGATGAACTGCATTGTAAAATAATGTATTTGAGCCTGGCATGGAACTTTAGAAAGTTTGCCTGTAGTTGTTAAGCAAATTATATTGTTTGCTTCTTTCTTCTTCTTCCCTACAGAGAGGCTGTCAGCAATTTCCTCACTGCTCTCAGTTTGCAAAGAAAAAGCAGGAATCAACAGCAGGTTCCCCACCCTGCACTATCGGGCAATATTTGGGCAGCACTTCGGATTGCTCTGTCTATGATGGACCAGCCAGAACTATTTCAAGCTGCCAACGTGGGTGATCTAGACATTCTCTTAAGAGCTTTTAATCTAGAGCCGTAATAAAAAGGATACAAAAATTGATTAAATTGTATTAGAAAACAGAGAACTTTTTTATTACTCATCCCCAAATGACCACATTTTCCAAAAGATCATGACTGTAGATCAGTAGGGGAATTCTTTCAGACATTATTCATAAAGGAAAAGTTCAAAAGCACAAAAATAGTGTAAATAAATTCAAACTCAAAGGATTGAAATGAGCTGTGGCTAATCTGACAAAACCCTGAACTAGATGAAAGAGCAATTTCTGAAGAATTTTCATCCCATGCAAGCTATATCTCTCTATATACATACAGCTGTAAAAAGAAAAGTATCTTAAGAAGAAACCTAGATAATGGTTATTGCACATTAGAATGGCAAGCAGTGCATCCAAGGAACCTGCTTAGTAGCTCATTGCACTGTGCTGACACCACTTTGCCCCACAGTGGGGATTCCCTATCCTTTGGTTTCTTTGATGAAAAATCTTCTCAAGGTCCATTTTTAACACAGCTCTGAAAATAGATGCATGTAAAAAGAATGTGTTTGGTTTTGAATATATTCATTAGCCAGCAATCAATTTTTTTCTTCCAAAGGTACCTTGAGTAATTTGGGCCCAGTTCTGCAGGCTCATAAGCCATGTGCAATGTCAAGAGGAACATTGTCCATGGAGGGCTATGGGATGAGGCCAGGTACATTTGTGGAAGCCAAGTGTTGCCAGCAGAAGGGGCAATTTGCACTGGAATTGCAGCTGTTCAAACCAGCTGTCCTTGATCTCGGACAGTCTGAAGGAGCTCATGGCAGGGTCTGCACCTTTCTGTGTACTTATGCACTTTAATCTTTTTGTAAAATAGTGCTATGCTTCTATTTTAGTTACCAACCACGGAATGTACAGGATGGCCTTGTTGGCAGAGAGGACCAAATATCATTTCCTGAAATGTAACGAGAGGGTTTTCAATATTCTTATGTTTAAAAATGCAAATACTGTATAAACTGCATTAACAACTAGAAAGATTATTATATGCATCCATCAGGTAGAACACATATACATGCATGTGCATGCACATACATGTTGTATGCAAATGATGTCATTTCAGAACATAATAAGCTACAGGTCTTTATTGCAAATGAAGAAAAATCTTCACAGGAGTTACTGCCTGCAGACCATGCTTGAGGGAAAACCTTCCCTGAAGAAATTGGTCTATATAATGCTTGTAGGATTGAGACCAAGGCTTGATGGTTGTCTCCATGACCTCCATGATACCAGAGAAAATCCTTAGATAACACCAGTATGTGTAGCTACTTGCAGATGTGTGTATAAACACACCATCTTAATTTTCCCTGGTTGGATGAATGGGGAGCAGTGTTGGGGCAGTACCAATCCCTGATGAATGGATTGATTCAGCTACAATCAAACACATTTAGCTCAGGGTGAATGCATCAATCAAAGAGGGAAGAGAAATTTTTAGGAGGTGATTTTCAGTTGCTGGTATTTTAAATATTTTTCCTGAATAGTGAGAGATAAAAAGTGTAATGATATGTGTGGATCTGTGGTCAGGAATTCAATGTGCAGAGTAGCTACTGGAATGTGTTAAAGTGGGACAAGTAGCAGATTTCCTATAAACAACATTAAAAGAAAAATCCAGCTCAGAGGGATAAAAAAAGAAATCCAACTGCACAGATCACAGAGAAAGATGCTCTGTGGGAGTTGGACAGTTTCACCAGTACAAACCTAAAGTTTCTTGCAGCTGTCTGTTATTTTGAGACACCACTTAAAGGAAAATTCCATGTAAGGCAGCGTAATCACTGCATCTAATCTCCATCTATAGGTTGTTAAATTAAAATAATTGTCATCAGAAAAATAAAAGGCTTATCCCTCACTCTCTCCCACAGAATAGAGATGCTGAAACAGCTACAGAATTTTTTTAAGAGTGCTTTATTAATTCATTGTTTACACATGTATTCCTGTTTATCTATCAGGTGTTTCATAACTGATTCCTGCAGCTTTCTCTAAGGATGGGGCTGCCTGGGAATGTCACTTTAGCTAAGTGGGCTGCTGTATGCATATCTGCTGACAACAGTTTGCTCTTTTGCTTTGACAGCGATGTGTGATGACAGCTCTTTATTGATAAGGCAGAGCAGAAGGTGCAGTGCAATTGAATCTGGGAAGTGATAAGAGAGAAGGGAGGCAGCTTTGAGAAGAGGCTGTAAAGCAAAGGCATATGTGCTTAGATTTTGCTTGATGCCCTGCCATCACACAAGTTCTTCTAGAATATCCTTTGTGCTGTGGTGTAGGATAATCAGTGCTAACCCAGAGGAATTAGCTGTTCAGGGACATTATTTTCATAGCTTCCAAATTAAAAATTAAAAAAAATAAATAAAAAGTTATTGACTTCTCAGAGTCAGAATGACAAGGGTTAGTTGATTCTCATGGCAGTTCACTAAACATCTTTTCCAGCCTGTACATGAGTAACACAGAAATTGTTAGGAAGGCCTAATGCAAGTCCAAGCCTCTCCAAAAAGAACAGACTGAGTAGGTAGCTTTTGATTTATCCTGGGATACACTTCTCAAAACTACATTTATCTGCTGAGATATGTCCACACCCATGGGACTGGCACGAGTTGTGTGTACAACCTTGAGACAACTCACCAGGGCTGAACTCTGCCTTCCCAGGGGAGGCTCAGCCCCCGGCCCATCTCAGCTCTGCTGTACAGGACATGGGCTACAAAGCCTGTCCAAAGAGGTGCACAGCCTTGGAGATTATCCCAGCTGCTCTCTCCTGTTGTAGGTAGCCTATGGCCAGTCAACCACGTGGCACTGACCGAGGCACTGGGAAAGGCTAAAGCAGGGCAGGCTGATAGGGACAGTGACACATCTCACACACTCCTGGCCTGGTCAGTGTGGGAGAGTGGCTGGAGACTGAGGTCACCTCACCCTAACAGGTCAGGCCCAGCAACTCTTGGGACTTCTGGGAACTTGCTTAGGATCCTGGGCTTTATCATGCTCTGTTAGCCCCCTCCGTCGAGCACTGCCAGTGCAGCAGACGGGATTAGATACAGCTTTGAGCTGACCTCCTCTTGGCGTTCCTTAAATATTCAGGGCAAGTTTGTCTTCTTGCCTGGAACAGCAAGAGGAAACATGTGAGGAGGCTGCAGCATATTAACAACCTGAATAGAAAATTCATCTACTTCTGCTTCTAACCAAGCATGAGGTGGGATAAATAAGGCGGGTGCTGAACAGTAGCAGATTGAGCCTGAGAGTGAGAGACAGCAAATCTGGGTCCTGTTCTCAGCACTCCCTGGGAGCTCGACCCAGTCAAAGCCTCCTGCCATCCCTGACTTGCCCAGGTATGCAAGGAAGGAAGACGGGAAATAGCATTCCTTGCACTACCTGGGAGCAGGGCGGTGTCACTGTCTCACACTGCAGGGGCGAGGGCACCACTCGGCAGGGTAGGAAGGCAACACAAACACGAGGTGGCTCAGGTCTAGGGAAGCAGTTTCACATCCCGACTATCAGTTTCAGCAGAGGAGAGACTCAGACATTTCAGGGTGCTGTACAGCATCTATGAGGTGAGGCTAAATTAGAGTGCTGCAATGGTGTATCACCATGTCCCACCCCTGTTGTCCTTTCTTGTTACTCCTCTTTTTCCAGAGGTGATTTATCACTGCCAGGTAACTGATTCTAAGTTTTTGAATCTTTTTTTTTTTCTATTTTATATTTCATGCAATTAAAAAAATGTTTTCCTAACCCCAGCTTGGGACTGTCCTCGTCCTCTGCAAAGCTTTAGGAATACTTGTGACCTAGAAGCCTGATCTATCAAGCTGCTGAACACTGTAAGCCTGGGGTCTGCACAAGAGTGCTCAGCACTTTGCAGGATCAGCTCCCATGCAAGTATTCCCAGGAGAGGGCTGGCTCTGGTACCACTGCACAGGCTGAACAGGCAATCACAGGGATTGTTTTGGGAGTGAGGCTTTGCAATGAAGGCAAAAGGCTCATTTCTGGCTGACCTCTTTAAACTGAGGAGCCTCGTGGCCGCAGACTGGTTTATGTCAGCTTGAAGAACCGATTTGACTTTTAGGCAGACACATAAACATATCTGTATCTAGTGGTAATTTCTTATGATCTGATAAATCACTGCACTTGTAAAAACACCGAGGGGGAGGTTCAAATGACACAAAACCTCACACAACAATAATGCATGCAACTACATTAACCAGTAACCACTATGCAATATTAACCCCGAGCATGCAGCAATGCTACCTGAGCATGTGTTTACAGAATGCATGCAGAAGGCTCACACATAGGGTATTCTTAAACTGTTGATTCATATCATCTGTGGAATATTTTAAAAGTCCTTTGCATCTGCCAAACTCAAATCTGAGTTGTTCATATTATCTGGAACAGGCTAGACCAAATGCAGAGCCCTTTTAAAATCCCATCCTTAGAATTCACTTTGTGTTGTGGGTTTCACGTTTGCTTCAAGTGTTTAATTAATAACAGACATCTGTAGTAACAGCTTTTGCAGACATGTTTTAGTACCCTCTCCAGAATTAAAAAGCTAAATCTTCACAGCTTTCACAGTGAAGCTGGGTTGTTTGGATTTTCATATTTTCATCTCTAGTCTCAACCACAGAACAGCCAGGTATCCTAGGAATATCCACAGAGCACAGGCCTCCATGGCAGAAATAACAACTGCTGCCATGACTAGCAGAGCCAAAGCCTGAGGCCTAAATCAGTGTCTGTTGGAGCCAGTGAGAAATGGAGCAAAGCATAAATTGGTTGTAGATCTCTTTTGCCCAAACATGCATCTGCAAAATGAGACATATTAGTTATTTTCGCATGAATTACCTGCACAGTTGAAAAAATGTGATTTCTGGTCACCAGTGTTGTCAGCTTAGCAGTCTGTACAGTGAATTTATGTAATAAATGTTAATAATATACCAAGTATTCACAAAAATGGTAAGACAAAATGCACTGCACGTTGTGAAAAAAAAAATGGTGGATATGCAATACAGTATTATCTACTATTCAAACCTTACCTAGGCTAGAATCAGATTCCTTCATTATGGTTCTACTGGTTTTTGGACTGGTGAAATAAATCAGAGAACAGGAGTGCCATGCATGAAGACATCACTGACACTTTGAACAAACGCAGGCAAAACGAAAAACAGGCATGTCAGAGAATCCATGGGAAGTTTCAGAGCCTCAGCCCACAAAGTAACAAGTATTAGACAAGGGAAAGAGACAGAAGGAATCTAAATTTTCCTAAAATATGCTGTAACTTTACAAATGCTTGCAATATGTGACAGCCCATTGAGCAAGCTTGCATGGTCAAGACTTGATGTGCTTTGATCTCTTTTCCCCTTCTACATTTACAGAATGCCATCAACATTGGCTAAACCTTTAATTTAAATAGCCTTTTTAATATCAGTAAGCTATTGTAAATTCAGAAAAATTTAAAAAATTTATAAATATATTTTATATATCAGAGTATAACATATCTAGAGTAAAATAAAACTATATAGTTTTGAGAGGCATTCTGTGTGGCTTCTTCTATATGCTGTAAACTGTTTGAAAACCTTTGCAATCTTGCATCAGTTCTTTTGGCTTTATTTTTAAGCCAACATAGAGGAAAGAAGTGATTATAGGGTTGGCAGATACTTTCACCTGGGCCATCTGAAGAGCCCTGCTGCTGCACACACTTCCAGTGCTCCCTGAACTCCTGGTGTCCGTGGGGAAGTGCAGGGGCAGGGCTTGGCAGCGCTGCCGAGGTGGGAGCTCAGCCCGACACCTGAATGTTTACATTCCCTTCCAAAGGCTCATATTGACCCAGATTAAGAATCTGAATGTAAGAACATACGGGGTAAAAGATCCGTTTCTTACTACAGGTAACTCTGCTTCTGTATGCTTAGTGCATTATCAGCTGTGTATAATATCAAACACAGACCTATAGTTTACTGATGCTTTAATTTGGTGTTTCCCTGCACTGCTGTTTAAAATAATCTATTTCCTCAAAAAAGAATGATGTGCATACTGGATGTGTTAAATTTATTAAGGTCATAGATGACTATTTGCAGAGCACCACACTTAATGTAGTATTTTTGTACTGTAATGGAAGCATGCCTTCCTTGGGTTCTTTTCCACATATTAAATTGTATTTATTTACCTGTATTTATAACTGTGCAATTTTTAAATATGTTTTAAAAATAAACTTTGTCTGTGGCTTCAAATATTTCAAAATCTCTTTTCAACTTGAAAATGGTCTTGACTTCAATTATGTGAACTGAAAGAAGGGATCTAAGTCTCCAACTGAAAGGATTTTTTCAATGTCTTCTATCCTATTGTTTACAAAGTGAACATACTTCTCTGCTAAAAAGCTAAGTCCAAAAGATGCTTTTGTTCTCATTTTTCCTAAATTCATTGTTACTCTGAGGCAGAGTTATTTTTAGAATTGATTTTTATTTTGGCATGTTGATCAATTATACTTACAACTGGAATTTATACCAGCTGAGGCCTGGCCCAAAGGGTTCTGTACATACAGCCCATATGAGGAAAAATAGGAAAAAAGTAGATAGGCATTTTTTCTGAAGACCATGCAATAATTAAAACAGAAGCAGTAATACCACAAAACAGCTTTTATGAAAACCAAAGCCAAGATGCAGTGACTGAAATCACTACTCAAGCAATTTCCCAAATACCACCGTAGGAGTTGGCTCTCAGCGCTTTTCAGTTCTGTCTTTCATGGGATGAGGTGAAAGTGCTGACAAGGATGATGTCATTCCTACTCTGTGTTTTTGCTGTGAGACACCAACATAAGCACAGACATGAGGGACAAAAATTTCTGTGTGCTGCTGTGGACAGAAAAGCTGACAGCCAGTGAGGGGCTGTGACAGTGACAGCACAGGGCTACAGAAAAAGCAGGACTCTCTCCATGGACATGTGGGCTGCTCCAGAAAAACAAACAGAAGCCACAGCTTGCCTGCAGAAGGAAAGCTCTGTCAGAAAAACCAACTGTCTGCCCATGGCTTTATCCAGAACCTTCCACCAGGGAACAAAAGGGAACAGACACTGAAACCCTTAGGTTAGGATGAAATTAATTGTGGGCTCTTGACACTGGTGTGTTTTGCTGGCAGATGTTAAGGTTAGGTTAGTCCTTTTTGCTCAAACACACTGATAAAGCAGCAGCAGGAAAATCCTTTAGCTGTGTGCTCCATAGGGAACCCAGACCAGGAACATAGCACTGCTATCCTAAAGCCAAAGACAGTGGGAGAAAAGCATCAGTACCAAATCAACATAAAAAACTGCTCAAAATCACTGGTAAAGACATCTGAAAACATAATCGCCCCCTCCAAACAGCTGTCAGTCATGCAGTAACTGTATGCAATAATTTTATGGCATTTGTCTTCCACCATGGCTGTCAGTGCTTCTCTTTTTCAGGTTAAGCTTGTAGGACACCTGAGGGACACAAAGGTGCTACTTCCCACTTCAGTGAGGGGGAGCAGAGGGTGGTAACTTGTCAGTTATCCAATACTGCCTCCCACAAACAGTCTGCAAAAGCTAGCAGGCACAGGAAATTCCTGGAAATTCTGAACAGAGCCCATTAGCTTGTACAGGGAGCCACTCTCCCACCTCTTCCAGTTGCCACAAGTGGTGTGAACAGTGTGTCGAGTTGCCATGGTCACAAAGGATATCTGTGATAGGAGAGAAATCAAAACAGATCATTAAGTTTAGACCTCAGAAGCCGAACCATCTCTACATTTCTTATCATTCAACACATCACATGTCCTCTACTTCTATGCCAAGAAGTGTCACTGAGCCCAGCAGCTTTACCTCTTACGTCTCCTCCAGCTGCTGGTCCTGTAATCCTGTGATAAAAAGTTGTCATCCCTCAGTCTTCTTTTTCAGCCTACTCTTGCATCTACCAGAGTCCCAATAGTCACATTTCTATGTGAAGTCCTTACACATGAGGAAAACAGACTTCTCCTTTACTGAGCAGCAGAAGAAATTTCTAAGTGAGTATGAGGAATTACAGACTGTGATAAAGCAGAAATTTGGGGTGAAATGACAGCACTATTCCACACAAACATTGCCAACTCTTGTGATCAAAGAACATCAACAGGTCTAAAAGTTAAAAACAAACAAACCAATCTAACTTAAGACCTGTTTTCTATTTTTTGCCATGTTGTATAACCACTCAGGGCTCGGGGATTTTATTTTTTTAAATCCACAGACATGCCAGGAGTCACAAGAAATCGAGACTCTCACAAACCTCTCTGTTCCCTATGCAGGGTTTTTTCAAGTAAAACACCAAATGTTACCACAAAGAGTGAGAGGCAGCATCAAAACACATTCTGTCTATTCCTCTTCAGTTCAGACAGGAATAAAGAAGCAAGAATCCACACAGTCACCAGATGTGAGAATATTTCTTTTTAATTTAAAACAGTTGCAACAATGTCATTCACAGCCTTTCTCATCTCAGACGAATACTCTCCAGAAAGTTAACAGTGCTTCAAGCAAACAACTCTGAATGGTGCAAAGTAAACCAGGACAGACATTTCCAGGATACAACAGTAAAACCACTGAAGAGTGAGTAGAAATCAGACACCAATCTCAGCCATTAAGGTAGGAAGGGTGACAGGGAAAACAATAAAATGTCCAGTTACATATTTTGCATAGACTTCCAATGCATGAAAACAGCAAAGAGGATAAAAATGGCTGCTGCCAGGATGGAGAACAACAGGAATCAATTGGAGAGGTTTCTAAAGAAATCTAATGAGTTCTGGATGCATCCACTCTCTGAATGTGTGTTGTGACCTGGTGGAGGCTGCCTGAGTCAAAGAACTGGGCTGATGTTGGTTTCACTTACACCAAAGTCAGTCAGAGTTAACGGCACTGAACCCAGTAGAGTTACAAGTGATTGGAGTTCAGGAACATCTACATTTGTTTTAAAACCACAGCTCTGAATAAATTATTTTTTATCCTAATTATACTTTAGCTAGGAAGATTAAATAGGAGTTTGTGTCTACATGTGTTTTGGAGACTGGAGATTGTGTCTCAGAATGAGGAGTCTACTGGATCCAGCATGCTGCCAGGAATGAGAGCAGAAGAGGAAATCAAGGAAAAGTTGATTCGTTTTTCTTCCTTCCTATCTCCTAACCTAAATGTATTATACAAAAAAGTAAAAATAAGTCTGAGAAATAAGAGCATTATTTACTGCCAGCTCCTGGCTTGCCATAATTCTCAGGTAAGATTGTCTCAAATAGCTCACAGTGATTCTTTTTCCTCCATTCCTTTTTGTCAAGAAGCTCCCAGCTCACCAAGCCCCCAGCAGCTCCTCCAGCACCCAGACACAGGGAGTGTGCCCAGGCTGTGCCCTCAGACCTGGCCTGGCACGATTCAGCACATTCAGATTGTAGCAGGCACAGCCTGGAAGATCAATCTTCTGTTCAGTACAGTCTGTTTGAGTGGGCTTCTGCAATGCTGAAGTTTAAAAAAAACCAAAACCCACCAAAACTCCTCTCCCCCACATTAGGCTGAGGAGTCAGGAGTTAACATCCTGCTTCTCCAGGTTCATGATGCTCTTCACATAAAACCCATCACAAAAGGGAGACGACTTAACCAGTCACTTGAAAAAAGGAGGGAGGTCACTGTTTTGGGAGAGAATAAAGTAGTTCCTCAAGCACCTGACTGAAGAACTTCTAACATATTTTTAACTGCTAAATTTTAGAAAACCTGTAATCCTTTCCCTAAACTGCTCCCTGCACTCCTGACTAACTTTGGTTTGGGCAGGCAAAACACAGAAGGGATGAACAGAAAAGAACTCCAGGATCTGAGCTGCTCCAATTCACTCACCACAGCCAGCCAAGGGCCCTCCCCTTTCAACCACCACTTCCAGTTTATCACCTTCCAAGTGTGCCTCCCGAGACCAGGCAGCCCCACCACTGGGATGCACCAATTAGTTTGTGAGATTCCAGCTCCATCCTTGATCCTAGGAGACCAGCCATGCTTCCAGCTGGATAATGAACATGGCAGTTACTCTGTTGGCCTTTATTTACCCAACATTTCTAAATAAAAAGGCGGCAGCCACCAGATCTTGGTAGTTTATAGATAGCCCTTAAAGTTCACGAGGCAAGGGGGAAGCTGTTGCGTTGAATTTCCTTGGAATATACTTGGGAATTTAAAAAAAAATTTAAAAACTAAAGGAAGGGGATAAAAAAAGGCCTTTTCTCCTTTTTCTACTGCCAGAATTTAAAAAACCACAGATACACAGAAGTTTTGCTCTTTCACTTTAAATAGAAGATGTATCACTGCATAATTCGCTGATCCCATTTTCAAACCTGCCACTTTCTGGTGAAGTCCTCAAATATTCAAATTCTGGAAGAAGGAAAGAAATTACTGGCAGCTTTTATTTCATCCAGAACTAGTGGCTCAATAATTACAAGGCAGCTGAATCTCACAGGGGCCACTTATTAATGTTCTAGGACACTGCACTAATGTGTCAATAAGAGCACTAAGTGCAGGGAGCTTTCCCAGCAAGTACACACCTTTACACTCTACAGAATTATTGCACTGGAATTTCTCTCACAGTATTTTAAGATCAAAACCTGATTAAAATATCAACAGTGTTTTTTGGCTCTGTGTGAGGCTTTATGACCAGAGGGAGGATTATTTTTCCCCAGACACTGCGAAAAACTAAAATGCCCTTCTCGTAACCAGGTGTTTGATTTGGGCTCTCTTCTGTAGTGTGGAGCTGCCTGAATTTTGCTATTAAACTTGCAAGCACTAACTGCATAGAAAATGTAATGACACCACTCTGGCTCTTCCGCACTCTGCAAAAAGGGATTTTTTTTTTTTTTTTTTTTTTTTTGACTGCTGCAATTTATTTTGAAGGCTTGGTAACATTGTACAAGGCAACTCCAGCAACAGCTCCTAAGCAGTGTCCAACACTCTGAACCTTTGGGTTTGCTCTTTTTTCAGAATCATGAAAGGTTTTGCACTCACCATTGTAATTTTTCTACAATGAGTGTTTTCAAATATAATTTTAAAATCCACATATGTATTCTCACCTGTGGAAAACACTTAAATAACACCAAAAAAAAAAAAAAAAAAGACAGGAAAGGCCAGCCCCTGCCTACCCACCCCATCATCCCTGCCAGAGATATCAAACACCTTTTAGAAGGTGTCTCTTGAAGAGATCAGATTATTGGTGCATTTGCAAGTTTAAAGAAACTGGAAATACCAGTTCAAGGGGTTTTTTTGTTGTTTGTTTTTTGTTCTTGTTGGTTGTTGGTGTTTTGGTTTGGTTTTTTAAGGGAGGGAGAGAGGGGTAAATCAATAAATCAGCAAATTTACTAAGCAATTTCCTCCATTCAGATATGAAAGTCAGTATTTAAGCAATCTTAGCAGAAAGCAGGATTGCACCGCGAGTACTTTGTCAGGAAGTTGATTTCAGATGGCATATGAGTGGTCTAGATACAAATTTCCCTGACATAAATATAATGGGACATTAAATCCTTCTTCACCACCCCCATAAGAAAACAAAATTTAAATAATACCCTTGCCTTTCCTGAGGGTGTGCATTTAATTTCATAGTCAGAAATTCTGCTGCTTTTAGCCATCTGTAATCCTGAATCTGTTGGAAGAACTTGCAAAATAAACATTCAAGTAAAGATGAAGAGACCTATGTCTGCAAAAATAAAATTTCTCTTTGGCAAAAAATGTACAGGGCACTGACAGGAGATTGCTCCTGTCTCCATTAGTCTCTTAGGCTTATGCATGGAAAAGTGAAATCAAGACACTGTACCACTGAATTCCAACAGATACAACTTCAGCTGCCTTTTCTCACTGCACTGAAAATAATCTCTGAAACAAGACATTCTGCTTTGAAGAACAGCCACAAACCCCCTCCTTTCAAATGATTTCTCTGAGTGGTCTGGACTCTGGATGGAAACACTGGCTCCCAAAGACACAAAGATTTGTTTGTGGTCTTCAAAGGATGCACGGACAGAACAGGCAGGAGCTGGGCTGAACTGGGCTATTTTTGCTCAACACTGAAGCTTCCATATTCTCCACACACTAGCTGCAAACTCCACCAGAAATCCATGTGGCCTGTAAGGTGTATAAATTTAAAACAATGTCCTATAGAGCACCTAATAGAAATCTTCCGTCTAACACTTAAGGCGGCATCAAATGATTGTTTTTAAATACACTATAAACATCCCATGTTTTCCTTTGCTTTTTGGCAGTCCAAGGGTTAGGGGTCTTTTTTTGGGTTTAGATTTTTATTGTACGCTTTTTTGGGCAGGTTAAAAAGGCTTATGGCTTCTTAAGGCCAGGTGATAGATTTGAGGCCTAACTTGGTATCCTGTGGTAAAAGTAAATGTAGCCCAGGTCTTTGGGAGGTCGTTCTGAGGCACAGACTCTAAGGTCGTTGTAGATCACCCATCTGAAAGGAAAACAGGATTGATTACATTCCATGTGTATAAAAATCATCACAGGTTCTCAGACCCAAACTTCAAAGAGCTTAAAATCTAAAATTAGGCACTGCAACAAGAACAAAGGATCAGAGAAACAGCCGAACCAGGTTTACTGGCAGAGTCAGGAATTGAAAAGGAGGAGGGATGTGCAGAGGCATGTGTAGTTACAGCCCAAATGAAGGAAAATCAGGGATTCCCAATGTCAAATAATGTGAGCATATAAAACATCACAGCCAAGATCAGCACCACAGTACCAGCAACACCAGTATCAGCCCATAGTCCCACAGGTTTCTATTGATGGGCAACAAAGGGAAGTTGGGGAGAGCTCAGACAAACTACAGCAGATACAGAACCAATGCCCCAAACTGAGCAGAGATTTGGAATGGCAAGCACAGGAGAGCCAGTGGTACATTTCACCACAGACTTCAGTGGGATCAGAACTGACTCATCATATCTGTGACAATTTTCATTTTTTTGGTGGGAAACCTACAGATGGCAACAGCCTGTGTTGTCTGCCATGAGCATGCCCTGCTCTGTACAGATGCTTCAAATCAAACATTTGCTCATGCCATGTGTCTCTCTCAGCTGCACTCACCTTCCTTCCTTTCTGAGATGACAAACGTAGTGGCCACTCATTGTGGATGTTCCCATGTGGCTGATGAACCCAAACAGCTCATATCCTGTTTTAAGAAACATAAATGGCACCCTGAGTCCTTTACTGCTAACACTGCAGTATATGACTCCAGGGGAAATGTTCTTTCTAATACTGGAGAAGCAGCTAAGCACTCCTAGCTCAGACTCTGCATCCCCAAACTCAGTTTCTGTTAACACTGCAGCATGTTCCAAATTTAACTAGTGGTCAGATTCACTGTCAAACATCAAATCAATCCAAATCAAACTCACACAGACCTGTGCACATACAGCAGGGCTGTGATCACAGCCCCTACTAGGAAAAAAACTACCAGATTCATTCCCAATTCACAGAGAGCACCACAGAAAGTGCCAAACAGGGAGTTCATTCTGCACACAAATTAGCTATGCCTATACGTGTGATCACAGACCCCCTATAAATCAAGACAACCCAGAAGTTTGTATTTCAGCAGCCCATAAAAGAGAGGACAGGAAAGAAAGCTCTTCCTTTAACACAAGGACAATTTTTGTGCTTAAAGTCTCTGGAGAACTCAGCACTGGTTCTTGATCCCCACCCATTCATGCCATTCACCCAAATTAGCACTAAAAGGAAAAGGGTACCTTCTTTCACGATATTGCATAAGGACGTGGGCCTGGATTTTGGTGGAGAGGGCTTTCTGGAGCTATTTTACAGAATCATGTTGATTATCAGGATTTCAGGCTCTCAGTAAAGGGTCTCAGTCTATAAAGGCTAAGTACCACAAAAAATAATTATTCCAAGTTTGGGGCTTTTGTTAACCTAACGATAATCAATGTTTCCCATGTCTCCAAAAGACTTAAGGTTGGTATTTTTAATGTAACAGTAGCAACCACAGACAGAGAAATCAAATTGTCTGTTAATTTTTTTCCTAAGACCTTTACATTCAAGATCAGAGGTATAAGTTTAGAACATACTACAGTCATTAGAACTGGGCACCAAAGACCCTTCAAAAAGCTTTCTGATATCCTTAGCACCGCCACCGAGCTTTGTACTCCAGTGCTGTGACACCCCCAGGAGGTTCTTTGCCTACTTC
Source organism: Corvus cornix cornix (assembly GCF_000738735.6). Classification (NCBI taxonomy): domain Eukaryota; kingdom Metazoa; phylum Chordata; class Aves; order Passeriformes; family Corvidae; genus Corvus; species Corvus cornix. The sequence goes on along the minus strand of NC_046339.1, from coordinate 7,052,652 downwards.
TCAACTTTGCCTGCTGTACATTAGCCCCATCTTGTGGTTTATTTAGCAGCAGTATGACAGAGAATCTCAACCAAAAAAAACAAAACACGCAGGCAGTGACTATACCTGTCGTATTGTGAATAAGGAACTTGGTTAAAGGGATTATCAAACTGCCGAGCAGACCACAGGAGGACAGAAACTCAGGTGGTCTGTAACAGCAGTGATGTCTGTAGGATGCTCAGCCTCTGAAAATTTAAACATTCTAGCTTTTCTTTGTCTTTTTATCTTATAGCAACAGAACAAAAAGTAAACCTAGGCCAGGAGAGGCTTATATGCTCTAGTAGCAAGGAACTTTGGACTTGGGTTATTCAGTGAGTCCAAGGAAAGAGTTTCCTGAGCAAATATGGCCCACAGAACTCAGCAGCCCACAGAGCTGGATTCAGCCCCAGAAAGAAGACTGGAAGTAAATTGTCTGGATCATATCCAAGAAACCCCACAATAACTACTTTCTAAACAGGAAGGAGCTCTATGAATGTGGTGGGTGTGACGCAACAAAATGACAACCAGGTCTAAGCTGAAGCAGAACTTACTTCCAGGCCCATCTTTGATCCTGGGTCCCTCTGACCCTGTCTCTGCAAGGATATTGGCATTAGCATTGTTCTCCATATCCATCGTGTCCAAAGCAGGGTCGCTCTCTTCCTCAGGGTCAGGGTGGCTGAAGATCCACTCCAGTGCACGCTCCAAGTTATTGTTCTGCCAGTCAAACAATCAAAAGGGCAGCCTTTAATATACTCTCTATCATCATGTTGCCACTCATCAGCCTTTGAACAGTGTAAGGATCGTGTTAACAGCACTTAAAACTTGTAAGATACCTCTGTCTCCCTGGAAAATAGTATTCAGCAAACAGACTGCAAAAGCTTGACAGATGGAAAAGAAATAATCCCACAGCTAAGGCCCACTGCCTCATGTTCTCATCTTGCAGACACACAGTATCTAAGCATCCAGGTTATTTTTCAACAGGTAGTAAAAGCAGGCAAGTTTTCTTCACTGTCTTCCACACTTCAACATTCCAGTGAAACACACAAACCACCTTCCCCAACCCAGAGAAGTCAGGCATCCCACACTTTGCCAGGATAGTTCCAGGCCCATCATCCACTAACTGGATTTTTAGACACATTTCCAAGGCATCTGAGCACATGCATGCACAAAGCACAGAACATGAAACAAAACCCCAGTGCTACCAATAACCCACAAACTCACTGTTGCCTTCAGTGCCTGAATTGCTAGATTCCTTTGGAATCCCATGGAAATGATAATTGCAACCATCTCTTCAGGAGGCTGGTTATCTAGCCCTACAGCTCCTAAAGCAGCTGCCCCACTGGAAGCAACTTCTCCAAATGCAGGTATGACCAATGGCTCAGCAAAGTCTGGAACAAACAAACATTCATCAGTTCCTTCTTTTGCCTCACTGAACTGGAAAGTCAAAAACAAACACAAACAAACAACACACACACCTGAAAAGCAGTCCTGAAATCAACGTAAGTTCATTTCACTGGCATCTAAATTCAGACTTAGATGTGTGAAAAGCCTTAAAAACAACAAAATGAATGGGCACTCTACAAAATATACAGGTCCACATGCTCATACTGAGCAGACTGGAATAACTTGGCATGTTGCAGAAGTGAAACTGCAGGAAAGCAGCAAAGATTGGTATGGAAGCAATGACAGAACCAGGATAATAGACAACCCAGTGCATGGACGTAAAATGAACTGACTCCATATCTGAAAATGTCAGCTAAGTCCAAGGGAAACTCATTCCCCATTTACACAAGCAACACAAAAGCCCATGGTGAAGCATGAATTCAACCAAATCTGGAGTTTTCTGGCAAGGGAGTACTCAGGTGCACTCAGTGCTGAATCATGAGTCCAAACTTCGCATGGATGAAAACACAGGAAGTGGAGAACATCTAGCAGCCCTGTCCATCACTAGACAGCCCAAGTATGGCATGAATGCTCCAGCCTGAGCTAGAGAAGGCTGATATGGAAGAAAAGCATCCAGACCACAGGATTCTTTGTACTTACACTTGGTCCCAAGTCAGCTTCCCCCTTAGCAGCACGGACCTAGCCAAAGGGTGGAAACAGAGCTGGCCCACACCAGTGGTGAGGACAGGACTTCTGGTGTAGCTTAGTTTGTTGTCTTCTTCTAGGCAGAGGATACCACATAATGGTCAAGATCTGCACATCCCAGGAGCAGCTTAGGAAAATTCACTCACACCTCCAGGTTTCCCAGGTGGGGAAGGGGGGGCCGTTGTTTCTCTGTCACACATTATAAAATTTCTACTGACTGCCAAAATCCACAACCACGAGCTGAGTTTAACTTACACCTTCCAGTCACTGACCTGGTTCTTCCATGTGTGCAATGATCCAGTTGAAAGCAACTTCAGCACCCAGGTTGCCCGTGTAGTACACAGCCTTCCGACATGCTTCCAAAGGAAAGCCCATCTCTGCCAGCTGCATAACTGAGGACTCATCAATATCTAGGGCTACAAGAAAGGACCTTCTAAAATATGAAAGTCGAATTTCATCCATTGTATAATATTTTTTATTGTTACTCATGGTGCCATGTATTACAGTACATATTGCTTGGATTTGGTTTAGTACTTCAATAAACCCACAGTCATCAGAAAACAGCCTTGTACAAACCATTACAGTAGTTGTTCTGGACTTACTGATAATCTTTTGTCTTAGTAGAGACATAGATGCCCACATATGTCATTAAGTCTTGATGAATTCCTATGGGACTTTATTTATTTTAAAAAACCTCAGCAGTAGATTTCAAGGGGTAAGGAAGTCAGGTGCTGAGCTCAGCTAGAGATGGCAGCCAAAACCAAGCATCTCTCAGAGGCAGGATCTTGCAGGTTTGAGAAACAACAGGTGCCAGATCTGGCAGCCTCTGAATGACAGTGTCTGACAGCTTTACATGAGGTCAGAGTCCAGAGGGAGCCAGGATCAAGTGGTTGTGACCCCCAGAACTGCAAGAACCTCCTGAGGAGCAGCAGGTAGAGGAGCAGCTCATATTCTGGCTACACTGACTCCTTAAGAGAGTCCTGCACACATGGAAGTAAACATTGAACAAGCACTGAAATCAGCTTTTGCTTGTGAGCATGCAGGGCAAGGCTTCCTGCATCTCTGTGAGGACAGAGAAGCCATTAGCTAAGCAAAAGCATAACAATATTTTAAGCAGTAGAAAAATGAGATACGTACACTCCACGAAATGGTTCGTCATGCGATCTGAAAATTAACAATGGAAAAAAAACAGGACTTCTATGAAGGTTAAGTAGATCCATATGGGTAAAACAATTCCATATTTTTAAACTCACAGAAATATTTGACCTCATGGAGACAGGGCAGTTTCATCCTTACTTCCCTGATGTTTTTGCCATGAATTAGAGCAGGGATGTTTCTGCTCAGTAGTTTTTTTCCATAACTCAGCTCAGAGCAAAGTGTCACTGGTACTATAAACCAGTAGGAAATAAAGCTGATGGCTGACCTAAGCAAGAATCTGTTAAAAATAAAGTACCATCACCCATGAATTTACACTAAAACTAGGTCAGTCCATTCAGCAAGACAGTAAGAAGGAACAGGCCTTTGTGAGGAACTTATATAGATAAGGGATGAAATTAAAACCTTTAGAGAATTGAATTCTGTCATGTCCTTGCTCTGCACACAATTTCAGGTAGTAGCTGTCTTTCACATGCATACAGCATGGTATTATGCCACCACTATCATAAATATCCAAGCAAATGGGGCAATCATGTCATGAGAGCAGTTGCATTACTGGCTTCATATTAAATGCTGAGGCAGTCAAACTTCAGTCATCTGGAGGAAAGTGTAACCACCTGGGTCTAAGGTCACGCCATAAAAACATGATTTTACTTGCTACAAACCATTTTATTCTCCAGGGAAACCCAGGGAATAAAGAAGGAGGATATTTAATATTCTTTTTTCTGAACTTTAGCATAAAAAAACCAGTACTTAAGGAAAAGAAAACGCAGCATAGCATGTTAATCACTCCTCTTTCTTTCTGCTCTACAAATACTATAGTAAGCTGTTTGCCATCATCTCCTTGAGACAGAGCTTTTTTCAATGGGCTGTGCAGCCCATGTACATGCAAAGAGGACTGTGCATGCAGGCACAGCTGCTAGGGCCTAACAATTCTTGTATTTTAAAAATGAATAAAATTTAGAGTCTTACTCAATGCCTGGAAAGCTGTTATCTTAAACTGTAGTCTTTTGTGTCTTAAGTATTGTTGTACAGGGCTGGACCTGGGAAGTGCACAGTGACTTTACTGCAAGGGAGTCATGGGCACGCACTGAAGGTTCAAGGAGAGAGTCAAGGACAACAACATCAACTATCAAACCTCTTAGGGAAAGGTGTCCCTACCCATGGCAAGGGGGTTGGAACTAGATGATCTTTAAGATCCCTTCCAACCCAAAACAGTCTGTGATTCTACAATAAATCCCGAAAACAGAAAAGCTGGAAGAACTAGGGTTGTCCAGTAGGGAGAAAAAAAGGCTGTGGGGTGTTGTAGAATCTTCAATTACAGAAATACAGAGCTGTTTTTTTGTTCATAGCTCCAAATGGTGAAGATTAAAGATGATCCCTGTGTACTAAGAGGAAAGGGGAGAACAAGTCAGTAAATACCTTTTGGGTCATCAGGAATGACAATGGGAGGAGCAATGTCTGGGAGTTCCTCTTCTCCTGGCTGGAGCCCCCTGGCCCGAAGGTGGCTGATATCCAGGAAATCTGGCATGTCTATAGAAACATCTACAAAAGCAGAGAAATGAGCTAAGCTTCTGCAGCCAGCAAAACAACCTTATGGTGCAACCTACCCCTTCAGAGAGGGAACTCTGGTACTCAAGGTACAAGAACAGCAAAAGAGTTCTTGGTGAAATTTGGAACGCTAAAGCACAATTTAACTAGCTCAGATGACATGAAACTGTGTTTTTGCTGCACAGACCTGATGGATTGGTTTACTTTGTTGCAAAAGGAAAGAAGATTCAATTAGGATCTTCACAGTACAACCTTAAAGACTTGAGTCAGGTCCTCATTATAGTGTGCACATCTTATTGATTATCTTGGCTAGAAAAGTAAATAAAACAAGTACATACCAAGCTTTTTGGGTATCCAGTCAAGGCCAAAAGTGAATTTCTTTATCTGCACCACTAAGTACTCAGGAAATGAAGCAAAACGGGAAGTCCTGGGACGAACAAGAAACACAACTCATTGAAATCAGGCAACACAATCCCCAGCAGCACCAATCTCAGTACCTCATGCACACTGAGTGAGATATTGACACACAGGACCCAACCCTACAAGCATTTAAAGTTCAAGCTCTCAACTACCAGACTGCATCAACTCTTGGAGTCTGACCACTGAGAACAACTTATTTCCTGCTCAACTCATCATTACAACTCTTGCAAGGCATGATCTGCACATCACATTGATGAACCCCATCACTAATGTGATGCCAGAGCTCTGTGGCATTTGTGTGTTTCTCTCTGCACCATGTCCAGGAAACAAGATAAGCAAAGTTTCTAATGGGCAGCCAGACACACACTTACTTAACTCCTGCAGATTTTGCTTGAAGGGCACTGCTCCAAAAATCCTCTACATTGCTTGGTTCAGAAAAGGCCTGCAGACATGCACTAAATGGGATCTTGGCACGGACCAGCTCTGGCAGAGGTCTCCTTGCAGCTTCTGCTTCTCGCCTCTTCAATTCATAGGCAATTAATTCATCTGAGAAATACACACAACACTAGCTAATGAACATTGTCATGGTTATATGTTCCTCAGCAGGCCTATTTTTGCAAGTTTTAGAAATGCAAAAATCTACTTAGCAATGAAAGGTTTACATGCTTTTAACTAGACATCAAATCTTTTTGTCTGCACTGGGGTCAGGAGCTACACTTAGAACATCTCTGTTTGAAGGTTTTTGTTCATGGTGAAAAGGCAGAACTAGAAATACCAGGCAACAGGCAATGAAAACTTTGCCATGACAGCCAAAATTCTGTGTGAACAGTAACACCACCTACCCACTTTATCAGAGCTTAATATGAGTTGGAAAGTTATTGCTGTCTATCTGTGTCATCTGACTTTTTAGACAGGCCAAGATTATGTATGATCTTGTCTTGACACTGGCAAGCTGAGCAGTGCCATATGGTAAATTCACAAACTAATCTGTCTCCTGAGTCATTACCTGGAAATAACATGTTCTTTTATAAGCAACAGAGTCATCACTGAAACTGGTGAACAAAGAATGCAAAGTTCTCCTAAACTTCTTGTCCAATGTAAGGAGTTGTGGGCTAGGTAAAAACTAGGTAGAAATTCTCTGCCTTGTGGGATTTCATCTTGTGGGATTTCATAGGATCTCATCAAACAAGCAAAATAGATCCTTCTGGTTTTATGTCGCTGTTGTACCGGGGACGGCGAGAAGACTGACACAGAGTTCAAGTCCAGGATAAAATGGGACTATTTAATTAATTACAATCTCATTTATACAACTTGGTTTACAAGAATGTCTAAGGCTATTGGTCACTTGACCATCCAGCTCTCAGAGTGATTGGCGGAATGCTATGACACCCATTTCAAAATATTTTCTTCAGTGTACCATAACAAGACTGTGCATAACAAGTTTGCACCAGTGAGATAAAGTCTCGGTTTACGAAAACCTCTACACTGTTTTCAGCTAGCTTGCGTGAGAAAGGAAAACTTCACAGCATGCTGGAAAGCTGGAAAATTTCTCTGCTGAAAGCTTTTCAGTATCCACAGTTTTAAAATATTTTAAATGTTCAGATTATGTAGGAAATCAGAGGCACATCTCCCTTCGTGTTTCTGCGATGTCCCATTCACTTCTATCTCAAGCATACATTTATTATGCTACTCCGAAAGGCTCTTCACCACTGACTGCAGGGCAACCACAACTTGTCAGTGCCTCCCTCCTGCTCCAAGTCTTCAAACCTCCTGGACCATTTTCTCCTTCAAAAATAAGTGTGCTTTTCACAGGCATGAAAAAACACTCCTGTTTATTAAATCAACATCCAACACTGCATCCTCTGTTCCTCCTCCCATAAAGCCCAGAACATCCAAATTCTGTGTTTTGGATTTATAGATGACAAACTATCTTATACCCTGTTCTCTATCACCATATTAGATCTTATAATCTGCTGCTAAAGAACAGAAAGTAGATTTGGGGTTTTGGTAGTTTTGTTTTGCTTTTTTTTGGGTGTGTTTTTAAAAGATATTCATTAGTATGTTCGGTTCCTTTTTTACAATGAAGAAGTTTTCACAAACTGTTTCACTGTCCAGGACAAAGCAGATTCAGTGCTGGTGGGGATCTCTGGGCACAGTGTGGCACATTCCAGGGTCAAACAGAGCAGTTTGTTCCTTTACCTTTGTTTGTTGCTGCCTCCATGGCCACAGGTAACTGCATGATGTAGTCCACCCTCTCCGTGTAGCGCACCTTCCTGGACTGGCAGCACTGCGTGCGCTCCTCCACCAGGAACCGGAAAACATCACTGGGGTTTTCTGAACCCACAGGGTTCCTCTGAAAGGAATATTAGACCAAATCACTTCTGTGGCGATCATCAAAATGGTCAGAAAACCCCAAGGCTGCTGGTTGTTTTAAGGCAAGCACGAAGATACTGATCTGGCAGCTCGGCTCACACTGGATTGGATGCAGAGCTGTGGCACTCAATAGAGAGAAAACCACTGAAGTCCACAATTTCTGCATCCACAGCAGCATCTTTCTACACACAGGAACTTGCAGGGTATGTACCCAAAGAACGTGACTGAGTGAAGGCAAACAGAAGAAGGTAGGAAGGTGGCAAGTTACAGTAAAGACAGAAAGCTCAGATAAATAACATGGAGCATCCTCTCAGCAAACAGAGGAGCTCCTACCCCTCTGAATATGTACTGAAACAGAACAAGCAACTTGTAGTCCATTATCTAGATGGGAATGTCATGCAAATAATATACCTCCTCTTTGTTGTTCATGTTAATGTCTGTTATCAGGCAAGAAACAGAAAAGTGTCTTCTAACCACCCTATAATCAGTACATGCATTTAGGTATGTGGAACATTATGCATACAAATGTGAGTAACTTCATCTAGAGACTGAACACATGAATAAACACCCTCGATTCTTGGGGAAAATGGGAAAACGAGGGAGGAAGGGTAGACAAGAAATGCTTTACATCAAAACTGCATGTATTTGTATATTTCTTTTCAGAAAGACAGCATTAAAATTCACAGTATGATTCCTTTACACACAGCACTGAGCTGGAGCTTGGTGGAACTAAAGCTTTGTACAGGAATACTCAACTGACAAATAGCCACTCTGCTTTCAGCAGGGAAATCCCTCCTTCCATGATTCAATGCCATACAGCTGGGATTTGTAAAACAGCCGGACAGGGTAATTAATTTGCTCCCAACAATTATATATATTTGGAACAATAACAATAATAATCATAATACCCAATCCATTAATATTCCATGACAGACTGTAATATGGTAAACAAGAACAGCAATTTAAAAGGTCACATATGTTTATAAAACTTATAGCCTGTACAGTGATGCTGCTTGACCTCTTTATATTTTTTAGCAGCAGCACTGGCCCTGTTCATGGTCATGCAAGAGTCTGAAGTAAAGAAGAGGAAGAATTTAAAAAGCAAATGTTTCTAAAACAAAATACATTTAAATTAGTCCCATCTTCTACGTATCTAAGGCTAAAAATAGTGCAAGTAAAAAATGAGCTGCTCATGTAACAGTTTTGCCTTCATTGTCTAATATAACCAGAAAAAGAAGCAGTAATTCAGATTTTCTCACCTCTACTAGATTTATAAGATGTAGGAAAAATTCCTGTGCGTCTTGTTGTCTATTAGAAGAAAATTCTGGGTGGCCTTTGCTTATAAAAGCCTTGAACATTCGGGGAGATATTCCATTGTGTTGAGGCTAAATAAAAGAGAGAAAAGCTTTTACAAAGGGATTTTTATTCAATCATGGACCAAATATCTCGAAGTTACTCCACTAGATCTATCTGTGGCCCATTTCTGGCACTGGAGGAATGATAGGTTCCATTTCACCTAGTTTCCCGTTGTAATAAAAATGGGAAGAGTCCTGAAACATGATTTGGGTGGTTTAAAATATGTTTTATGGCTTAGTTCCTACAGCACTCACTCTACCTGTCCTTTGGCATTTGGCATTTTAAAGAGATTACTGGAGATTTTTAAAGGCTAGTAGTTTTCAGAAAGGCTGAAAGCCTACATTGTTTTATAACATTTGATATTGCTTTCAGAACCCTGTGCCAGAACGTTGAAGCACTTTGGTGTATCAGCTGGCAGCTTTCCTCAGGGCAAAACCTTTCCAGAGAGCTGTACAGACTCAAGCAGAGAACAACTAATGTGTGCAGCATGCGTTCCCAGGTGGGTTGTTAAGAGCAGACATGAATTCGCAATTTGCAGGTGTTGGTCATGTTGAAAAACCGTAACTTACTGCCTTTGGCCATTCAGTTACACCAGGAGGAAACTGCCCTAAATTAGAAAACCTCCAGCTTCCAAGAGAGTCCTAGTTTTGACTTTCTAATCCTTTATACCACTCTAAGAACCTCCCCAACCATTCCAGATCCTCAAGACAACACTAGCTATTACGCCTTTTAAATAACATTTTTGAAGGGATCATAATCTTTTACTCAGATTTACTCAGAATGGTGCCCTCCCCATTCATGAAACCAAATAATTTTCTAGACAATCCAAGCAAAAGTATAACCTTTAGGAGCTCTCAGAGGCTGTCAAAAACTCAGCCAATCTCATTCCTTACTACACTTACACTATCATATGAATATAAAAATAGAAAAAGCAGCATGAAATGGTGCATATAAAAAACACACTAGAAGAGCAAATTTTTTTTCTTCGTTTTACCAGGGTACAGTATTCCCAGACCCACTGAAATCAGAAGCAGATTCTCAGTTTTAATGCTTTTTCAATTTTTGGCAATACACCACCAACCACATTAGGCCAAGATGAACCTTAAAGGCCCCCATCAAGAGACAGAGTCTCAGTATTGCTTGCACCAAGAGATGTTCTAGGGATTTCTGCATCCTGGGTTATGTATTGCTTCAGTGTCCTCAACTGCCTTCCATCAAAAGTAGGACTGGGGAGAGAAATGCATAAAGCAGCTCACATTACAACATCCCAGGCTTCTTCCTATGCCAGAAGCAAGAATGTGGCACACTTGCCCTGCTGTATAATGAAGTGAGTTTGGATTCAAGCTTTGCTTCCACCTATACACTTTGTACTCAGCCACTCCAGCAGGAAGAACAGAAACATGCCATGTGTGACAGTCTGCAAAAGAGGACTGAATCCTGCAATCTCACCTCAAGGACAAAAAAAAGGGAAAAAAAAAACCAAACAACACAACAGAAGAAATGTTAAGCAGAAAATCAAGTCCTGGCTGTTGACCTTTTAGGCATTCAGCCTTTTCTTAATCCTAAAGTAGGTCCAAGAAAAATGCTGCCATTTCCAGGCTAAACTTCTGCGGTGAAAAATTTCAAGTCCACAGCACCATGAATATTTACAGAATACCTGGCATACTTTCCCCCTCAACAGTTGCAAAACAGTTTAGCTAAATATAGATTGTGCTGGACCACTGCAGATCTCTTGTGAATGCTTTTACAGCCAACAACTCCCCAAAACTTTGGATGAATTCCAAAGGCTCAGAAAGATTGAGAACTTCTTTGCATGTAGAAAGGGGAAAAAATAAAGGAATAAAAGTAAAATGAATAATTAATATTATAGACACAAAGCAGAAGCTCTTAAAAAACATTTAAGACCCAAACCGCTATGCAAACAAAAAAAAAGTATCCTCAACCTGAAAAAACCACAGATTTGTATTCCAAGAGTGAAGGAATAGATAAAATATCTATACCTGATTTTTTTTATACAAGCAACAAAAGCTGTAAAGTCTGTTTCAAATCCTAATATATGCTATGAATTGCCTGATAAGGAAGTCATTTCTTGTATGTAACTTCAGCTTCATTAAACTGAACTAATGAAGACAAGTACTGTTAAATGCCAGTAAATGCCTACCACAATCTGACAGAGTTTTACACCATCTGTCATCAAAAAGTTCTCAATATCTCATCTAATAGTGGCTGCTGAGCTAAACATGTAGGTGCAGCTTTATTCCAAGGACTCAGATCCCTGAACTTCCAGCACAGTATTTTCCAGTCACAATCCTGCATGTGTTTAGAAAAGCAGGTCATATGGACATATGGAGTTTGCTGAAATCTGTCCCACTATTCCTTTGTTCCAGTGGAGTGCTGATTAGTCTTGAACTTTATTTGATGGGAACAAGCAGGATTCATTTGCTGTTCCAAAACAGTGAATAGCCACCGTACAAAGCAATTACTCAGGAGACACAGGACTTCCAGATCATGCAAACTACTCTGTCCCAGATGCTCCATCTGTCCAAAATCTTATTGGCATTCTGATTTCAGGAGAAATTCCTATGTCAATAATTGATAGATGAAGGTAGATGAAAATATCTATTTCCATGGCAACCACCACCATCCCTCTGTGGCAGAAGCATGCATTACTTCAGTGGCTCTGCATTGGCTCCTCCATCTCCATGAAAGCCTCCAGCATAACCTAATCTTGCATTATCTAGACAGCTTCTCCTGAAATCAAGTGGAATATTATCAGACACTTCCTGGAAACAATTCTTTAGCTCCTTCTACTTCTTTCTGAAATTTAAAGAGGATTTAGAAGTTTGCTTCTAGGACTCTCTGGATAACTTTTTTGTTGCTGTTCCTCAGAGAAGATAAGCATTGGTTGCAAGTTCTGTGAACACTTGCACTCACACTGGAGCAGCAGAATACTTTATCAGCAGAACCAATGCTCGCTTTGATGCGCTGCACAAATAGTGCCTGACTAATTTATCCCTGACTTGGTATCCTGCACATTCCACCTTGCTAAGCATCCCATCCATGCTGGATCCACATGTGTTCCTCAATGCCCAGCACCTGTTCCCTTTCCTCAGGGTATCACTTTTACCTAGTTACCAGGCTGTACAAACTCAGGCAAATACCTTGTGTTCTTCTTTCATCACCTGCTCAATAAGCTCAGATTTCATGGGAGGCTTAGAGTATTGGCCTGAAAGGAGGCCGTGTCCCAATTTAGCCCTGTAAGGAAGAAAGTGGTGGGGAGGAAACAAATATGTGAGAAAAACAGAAAAGAAGACTTATTTCAAGCAAAAAAAAAAAAGTTTACTGCTTTTGACTCCTTGATGAGCCATCATTACAACTGCAACTAAGTGGTCAAATCTTCTCATTCTCCCTGTGCCATATCTCACTTCTGAGCTCATGAAAAGGTGTTCTTTTGCTCTGCCATTAAATCATTTAGATCCTATTTAACCTGACCAAGTAAATAACTGAGAAATGTCACTTACATCTGAGTGTTGAAATCTTGTGTTGGATCAAGAGGGGAGTAGTCAAATATTCGTGGAAGGTTTCCCACATACCTGGGCAGCAAGAACAAAGCAGAAACATTCAAATATTGCAGCTTAGTGATTCAATCTATCCCCAATGAGTGCTTCTATCATGCAAAAATAATAGTAAAGAAATTAAGAAATGGACATTGAGGTTTTACTTGGAAGCTTCTAGCTATAAAGAATATGGCTGTGTTGTTCATTTGGAATTTACATTCTATTCCTTAATCTTGCAAAAGCTGCAGGATGGTGTTGGTCAAAACCTCAGAGCTGAGTTGAGAACCAGTGTACTTTCTACTCCCAACCAACATAACCAAGTAAATTCAGGTTTGTATCAGGACCAAAATATGTAAAAAGAATGTTTCTATTGAGTTTCACAGGAGAAACAATTCTGACAACAAACACTGAGGGAAACGTTGTTCTAACCAGCCTGTTGGAAAGTGAAGCATTCAGCAGCACTCTCTGAGCATTGCTGCCCTTGAGCACAGGAAGAAATGGGCTGGGTAGGTATGGTCATGGTGCTGGGCCCTCTCTCTTCAAAGATCTCCACTGTTTTGATGACACTAAGTCCTCCAGGAAACGCCCAGGACCATGCTGTGGAAAATGATCTTCCTTAATAAAGTCCATTTTGATATTTTTCAACAGTGGAGGTAGAAGAGCTGGCACTCAATGAATCTACAGACTGTGCTCTATGTGGCTAACAAAGAAAATAAACAAAAGTTTTCTCCCTCTTCTTCTCCAGAAAGTAATTTCTAACATGAAAACCTGGGAGGCTTTCCAAAATCTAAAAGCTTCACTTCCAGCACATACACTACTGCTGCTTTGGAAGGAAAGGGCACTCAGAATTTTATTTCAAACCATGGACTGTCCTATATAAAAAGGCTTCTCTCCTCGGAGTGATGCATTCAGTTTTGATCATTCAAGACTATTTCATATTTTTCTGTTGTGCTTTTGTCCTTTTACTCTCAATTATTAAGTGAAAGAATAAATTTACACTACTCTTTTCACTATTCTTTTAAAATTTAATTAAAATATGGCTTGGATAGTTTCCCCCCTTAGCCAGACCCGCATGCAACAGGTGCACTGTTTTTCATTAGCATGAATCAGTATTAATGGTTGTGCCACTTTTTGGCACAAATCACACAGGAGCAGCAGAATGACTCCTGCAGCGATACTGGCATGGGCCAGTACAAACCCCCTAATGTGATACTGATGATACCCAGGGAAATGGAGATATCTGCATCTGTATAGAGAAAGGAGAGAGTGAGACATCAAATTTACAAGGTGGCATATGATTTCCCAGCACTGAAGTTGAGACAGCAAGTTTTTATTTCGAAGGCAGATTGGGTTTTGTGTTCCAGCCTTTTCCAGAACAGACCAAAACAATCACTAAATCCTCCAAGAAGCTGCTGAACTGAATGGAAGAGACCTGTCTGCAGGTGAGACAAAAACTGAATTACCATTTTTCCTAGAAAAACAATAAATTGATGAATGCAGCAGGTAGTGACAAGAACTAGTTTGGAGCTACTTACGCTCGCTGGAACTCTGGGATGCTGAAAATGGCTTGCATGACAGCATTGAGGTAGCAGCTATTTCCCAGGTTCTTCATGCCAGTGTATCCTGGGCCATACATGGGCTTGAGTTTCACGCCAGCTTCCTGAATCACTTCCCATTCTGAGACTCTTGGCTTTATGTCATTATCTCTTAGCCCATTCTCTGTCTGAAAGCAACGAGATTTTCTTTTTAGTCTCTTTAACTTCTGCCGTAATTATGTTGCTGTCACCATCACCACCAACTTTGTGAGCTATACTCCAAAAAATGAAGAGCCAAATCAATGGGCAAGGCAAGGTAAATCCTGCATGTAGGGGAAGATGAGGGTCAGAAAGCCAGCAGTTTGCTCCTCCAATACAGCCTTAGCTCTTTAGCACAGGCCCCTGGTTCTTCAAATGCTCCCTGGTGTGACCTCAATCCCAGCTGGGAGCTTCACTTCTCTCAGGCCTGTGACCTCAAGCCTCAGCATCAAACACTGCATTTTTTTTCAGGTTTCCTATTCCATTTGTAATGGCCATGAATAGCTGCTGCTGTAGAAGCTGTTCCTAACAAACAAACCACATGAAAAGCTACAGATCCAAGGGCTCTTCCCTTCTTTCAAATGGTAAAAGCCCATAATTTGTGACACTGAAGTTTCTCCCCTCTAACACTCAGCCTTCAGCCTGTAGGTGTGGGTCACTACTGTGTCATTTACTGCTGGCACTACTCTGTCACTTCTCAAAGAACTGTACAGACCAAACACCAGAGGTGAAACCTCTGCAACAGCTAAGACTAAGTTTTTGAGGTTGCTGAGTAAAACAGGCTTTCCAGAAATATTTGGATAAAAGAAACTTCTTATTCATGGTACTGGCAAGGACATTAGTATACCAAAAATTTTATTAGTACCACGAAGAGTTTTGAAAACACGGTTTAACTCTTCTCTATCATTTCAATTATTATCAGTTTTCTCACCCCTTGGACAATTAAATGCACTTAAGCAGCAGCAGATTTGCTCCTTTTTAACAGTTTTCATGTTCTCAGGTAGTCATACTAGGTTCTATGCTTGAGTAAAAAAACCCAGAAAACAACAAACCAAATCAAACAAAAAATCCAACACAACCACAAAAAAACCTACCTGCCTTTGTAAAAATATCCTATTCTGATTTCTTACATCATTTAAACAGAACTGGAACCAACATCCACTAAGACACAAGTTATTAAATGTACTTCTTCACTAATACAGACACACACAGAGAACCCTTTTTTCCCCAGTCCTTTTCTAGCATTTCACACCTTAGACCATGCTGTTTTCTAGACTTGAGAGAATGCATTTTTCTCATTTTCTAATGTTTTTATTGACAAAATCTAAACTGAAATTTACCTAAAGAACTTTCAGCCTCTTTTTAACTTATCCATTATTTAGCTTCCTTTTGCTTATTACTTATATCTGTTTACACATGCAATAGGCTTCCCTTCACTCACTGTCATTAAGTACTCTAGACATTCTTCTCAAATTGGATGAGGTTTTTCATCTTGAAGACAAATGCTACATGACCCAGGAAAAGTGCAAAATGAAAACTAAAGACCACAAGGTACCTCTTTCAGAAGGTAACTTCTGGATTTGAGAGCAAAGATTTACCCAGAACTCAGACAATAAACCCCAAATTAGCTGGCTGAACTTTACAAAGCTGAATACTGTCATAACAGTCTGAAGGAATCACAAATAAGCTTCAGGTGTCATTCTTCTCCTGTTTCTCTCCCACCCCTAAGTGAATAAACAAGTGAGCAACAAGCTAAATAAAAGATCCATTTCCTACCACTTGCATCTGCAGCATATCAATTCCAAAGTGTGCCAAATGTTTTGCTATATGTGGATCTAAAACCGGCTCCTCTTCATCAAAGGAATAGACATCTACAAAAGCAGAGAGAAACCAGTGAGGCCCAGTATCAAATGTTATCCCTTCTCTTTGTTTACCAACACTGCATTCCCAGTGCAGGGCTGCCTATACAAAATGCCTTGTTCATATTCTCCAAGTTTGGTTCTGGCCAGCAGAGAAGTGCACAGATACCCACATAGCTCAGTCAATATATTAACAGAATAGCTTTAAGCACTCTCCTCAGAAGAAATTATATGCCTCCACAGTATTAAAACCTAAAAATATTTATAGGGATCATAGTATTTCTCCTCCCCCAAATAACAAATTTGTAGGGAAAGCAAGGAACAGGGTATGCAAAGTTCTCAGATATGTGGCCACTCCACATTTTGAACATGATAAAAAGAGATTATGAATTTTTGTAGAGCTACTAGATACAGACAGACACATTAAAGCTGTGAGTATATCAGCCCAACTCACTATTGCCAACAGTATTTTAATTTTTAGTACAGTTTAAGAAATCCACTTATGCCCTTTTCACACAGAGATACAGGGAGAACAGAGGAATTCTTTATTAGAATAAAGAGAGGTTTTTTGGATTACACACCACTGGATTGGACTTCTAAGATTAATCTAACCTTGTGGTTAGGGAGAAAGGCTGATTTTCTGAGTGAGATGTCTTGCTTTATTGTTTGGAAGATCTACATTTCAGTTCTCTATGATAGGCCCTTAATGGCCTTAAGTAAAAGCCCATAAACATTCTGGGAGGGCAAAGTTCAGACTGTGAAGGGAAGAAGTATGTCTAATGATGATATTTTCAATATGAAACCAAGTTTAATAAATCCAAAAGAAGGACAAAAAAATTGAGAGTAAAAATGTTCTTTTCTAGAGTTTACCTAGCGAGTCCTATAATGACACTGAGTTCAGAGCAGGTTTCACCTACTTGAACAAAAAACAATAAAGCTGCAAGCATCATAAAGGGATAGAAGTGATAAGACATGCCCTTGTAAGACTTGAACAGGCCTTCCATCTTTTCTCTGCTCAGGTCTCTACCTCTGTAGTAAATGACTGCTTTGGTGTCTCCTCATACCAAAATCCAGAACCCCTGTGCCAGTCTCCCTGCATTTCTCTCAGGCAAGTTTCCCTCGTGCCCAGCAGTTTCTCACAGTGACCTTGCTCCATAAGACCAGATCTAGGCTGACAGAGAAAGCTTAGCCAGGAGAAAGGAACAGAAACAAACTCAGGAGGAGATAGCAGGAACACTGATAAAGGCTGTTCACAGCACAAATATCACTTCTGAGAGGTCCTTACCCTGGCCTCTCCTGGCAGCTGCAGACCCTGGCTCTAACTCAGCCCATTCCCTTTAACAAAAGGCATTCTCCTTGAAGTCTGCTAGTACCAAACCCACACTGAAACAACACACTGAAGGTTAGCCAAGAACTCAAAGACTAACTTTTAACATTGACCAGCCCTATGGAAAACCTCTCAGAGCAGGGAGCTGTGCTTTGAGCTGTGCTGCCAGCTGCTGATCAGCCATCAGATGCCCCATTAACATTGGTGCCCATGACCTTTCTGGCATGTGCGTGGCTGTAGCTGCCCATCTGCTGGAATTCCTCTGTGTGGTAGCAAATGCACCCAGAAGACATGACTGTTCATCCACACACATGGCATCACAACATTCCCATAGTATTCTGCTGAGGTCACAGCACAGCCAGAAGATCCCAAGAAGTTCAAACACCTGATGGAGTGAGATTACACAGCAACTGAGCTTGAGTGACTGCTTTCAGGGGGGAAGCTTTGATACTGTTTTCCCTCTGCTCTGACAACTGCAGAGAGCAAATCACCTGGGACTACTGACCCAGAGCAGCAGAAATGGACCACAAGACTAATGTTCTGCTCAAGAGCCCAGCTCGTGCCAGACTTCAGTACTTTCTGCTGTGTAGCTTGAGTTCATGGGAGAAAGAACTCACTTGTTTCAAAAAATCGAAGATGGAAGATAAGAGCTGCCAAACACAGGTCTGCAGTGCTGCCATACAGACTCTGGCAGATGAGGAATGTAGACAAGTCAGCAAATGTGACACACAACGACCTGGTGTCATTAGAGTGAGAAAGGGGGAAGTGGAAGGGGAGGGGGGCAACCCACCAAGATAAATATGAGAGAACAAAGAATATTATTAAACAGAGAACAAAATCATAGAATATGCTGAGGTGGAAGGGACCCATCAGTACCATCTAGTCCGACTCCTGGCCCTGTGCAGGACACACAAAGAATCCCACCATGGGCCTGAGAGCGTTGTCCAAACACATTTTGAACTCAGGCTTGGTGCTGTGACCACTTTCCTGGCGAGATTTTTCCAGTGCCCAACCATCCTCTGGGTGAAAAACTATTTTCCTGATAACAATCATTATGATTAATATTATTTTAAGAAAAGAAACATCTCAATGCTACTTGACTTCATTTTCTTCCGCAGCTCAAGATTTACACCTGTTCTGGCTGTGTAAACATCTCTCCTTCCTACTTAGAGGAAATCAGGCAATGGTAACACTGTCCCTAACGAAACAAGTGGCTCAGGATCCCCCCAAAAGGATCTGACAATTGCTAACATTAGCATCCACAAAGCAACTCCTTCAAGTATTGGTCACATGGGGTTTCCCCCGGCCAATGCCCCATTCCATGCCTCAATCTATTCCCAAAGAAGCAACCTCATAGTGACTTGAAATAAATGTCAAGAGAGGCAGCAGGTAGCACAGTCTGCCCAGTGCTCAGCCCACTGAGGCAAACAACGTTTCTGACTCTCTGGTGCATCCTGTCCAAGGTAGAAGAGTGGAAGAGAAGTTTGGTTCAGTTTCTGCCCTGATCCCAGATGTATCTGCTGGAGCTAATGCCTCAGAAACCTTTCATAATGTACACAGCACAGACATCTCAGGGCAAGACAAAGAGCTCTCCTCTGTGTACATGGAGGGTGAGTGTCAGTGGAATACTGGCACCACCTCCTTCTCCTTCCTCCTGGTGTGAAAAAGGAATAAATTATGTCAGGACAGGGACTAGCGCTTATTACTCCTCTACTGTCACCTCTTCACCTCTAACCAGGGAAGCAGAAAACAGAAAGATTTTGTGTCACCATCAGCCACAGAGCCTCTCTCCTGAAGCCCATCTATAACCCAGAGGGGTTATGAGTACCACAGCAATATAGATCAGAGACAGAATAATTGCTGCAAAGGAACAAGGAAGGTTGGGGGAGGGAAGATTTTTCTACAGGGAAACCAAGTAAACATCATCCAGAAGAACAAAGGTCTGTGGAGAACAGCTGGTGCCTCTCATTCAGAGGAAAGGATGACAGCCTGTCCTTTGTTATCCCAAAGGCCACATAAGAGAGGAAGCAGCTGATCAGTGGGAGGCACAACAACAGAAGCCATAAGGAAACAAGTATTGCTGCTAAAGATGGGAAAGAAAAGAAAAATTTCTGAAACAAAAACCTACAGAATATCCTGTTTGTTTTGTACATGCAGTTGAAACCTACAGCTGGGCAAATCCTAAACACCTTCAATAACTGAGAGATTTGGATAGAAATCACCCAAGACCAGGCTCATGCAAGGAAAAAACATTCCATCTGGGAGAGAAAAAAATGGTTTTTACTAAGTGTTTCTGTGGCACAGCTGGTTGAATCTGACTACAGTTGCCTTTCCTCAACACCGAACAGGACTTAGAAAAGCTCTCAACTGATGGTTATTAAAAAAAGGGGCTGCTCTAAACAGCAATTTTTTGTCTCTGTAGTCATAAGCACTAAAGCCAAAATATAATCATGCTATGTGTTCTTCCATTTTTACTTCTCCAGGCAGCTGCAACAAAAGATCTCTTTGCTTATGACTTTTTCAGCTCCTCATGTTTTTATTCCATTTAATCCTCACACGCCATAATCCCCTCTGCAGCAACGCTGCAGAACATCACACTTGGAGAATATGCAAACAAGGACACAGCTACAGCTTTTTCCCCCTCTCAAGATCATCACACATTTTACAAATGAGCACCACAGCAGCCCCACAAAGATGAGTGTTCATGACTGTTTCAGCAACATTTTGTTCAATAAGGAAAAAGAGCACTTTCCACTGTGATTAAAAAACCCATACATGCTGTTACAAACAGACTTCTAAATTTAAAAAGCTCATTACCCTGTTGTTGTTTCTTTGTTACAGAAAGTTGAACCATTTGCCCTAGGAAATGCAGCAGAACTAAAAAATATTGTTTCTCCAGAATCTGTTGTTTCAAACTAATACCATTCTTCTGTTATAAGCCTAGTATTCTATGAAACCCCCAAAAATATTTATACAAAATATAAAATGAGCAGATAAAACAGGCATGGGCTTTCTCAGAATGGAGTGTGTGTCATCCCCCCCAACCCTGATCAACACTTGCAGGCTCCCAGGGTTTCCTTTCCATATCACACTCTCAAACGCTTGCACTAGAAGCACGAACACAGTTGGGAATAGATGCACACTGTCAGTCTCATGCACAGAAGGTACCTCATCTCAGAACATGCCCCGTGGCTGACCTGCTCCATCAGGAGTGATGGTTCCCAGCTTCACTGCCAGGGGATAACCTGTCTCCTTGTAGTGCTCCATGGCGTGCCCGTTGCCCCCGCTGCCGTCGAAGAACCACTTCCCGCACAGCACAGAACCATCCGTCAGGTTCAGCCACAGGTTCTCCCGCAGGTCACACTTGGAGCACTTCCAACCACTGCGAGACAAAACAGAGAGAAACAGCAGGAATACAGGAGCCAGTGGATTTCCCATTACAGCAGGCCAAACCAACCCTCACAGCCAGCCACGCAAGGGAATCGTGGCTGAGTTTCTGCCTTTAGTTCAGTTACCCTGACTGAATTAGAGAGCATACAAGGAACAAACCTTACTGTCCTCACCTGGGGGGAATTCTAACACCATTGTCTAACTGTACAAGTGTTTTGGCATGTTTAGATGCCTGCAGCTCTTCTTCCCAGGAGTCAGGTTCCTGCTTCCTGTAGGGTGATTTTGCACTGAGGAGTGCATCACAAGCTATCGTCACCTGGAAGACAAGTGGATGTCAGTCAAAGCCTTACACGACTCAGTGACAGGACAGAACTTGGCACTCAGCCTATTGCTAACCACATACAGAACTGCTTATCAGTAGACTATTTATATACTCAAATATGCATCTAATCTTTTAGACTGTCATCATTATTTTAGCAGGAGAGTAAGCACATGTACTATGTGAGCTTTCCTAGGACAAGCTGGCACCATAATAAGGGAATGAATACAGGAGATAGAAGGAAATACAAGAAACAAAGATGACTTTTAAAATTACTGACACTCTTATTATAGCTAGTTAAGAAAGATCTTTATGTCCAAACAAGCACTGCACATAAGACAACAAGACATCATCTTAATAAAAACAGAAACAGGAGACAATTCCTATGACCACTTCCACACACTCACTGACCAGTGCTGGTAGCTCTTCTATGTTGGGTAATGAGATTTCATAGTGATCAGGAAATATAATAAGTTTTGCTTCATCCTCATATTCAAAGTCATCACTGTTGAGATCACTGCTTGTCTCTAGATCTGGAAAACAAGATGGGGAATGTTAGGAGATTGCCCCACCATCCAAGGTTCCAAAACTGTGACACTATAAACAGTGCTTGCCTGGCATCAGCCAGTGGTTTTTCCTGGCTAGAAATATTTGTGAAATCCTGATCTAAACTGAAATCTCACCATCCTGCAAGAGAATGTTCTCAGGACTAAGATTTCCACTTGATGTCATCCCCGATCACAGATACAGTTGGTTTGGCCTCTCTCTAAGCAGCGACATTGCATTCTACAGCTAACAAAATTCTGCTCCTTTTGGACAAAATCAGGATGCAATACTGCTGTGCCTTTTACCCAGTATTTTGAAATGCTATAATGCACAGAGACCAAGTCGCACTGCACATCCCCAAACTGCAGAGCACAAATAAAAAGAGCACCCCATGTTTTCCAGATCACAGACCTGGCTGAAACGTGCTGTGGCTGCCATCTGTCTTGAACCTGTGGTCTTTCCTTCCGTAAAGATGTCCATGGCTGGAACTATTCCTGTGTCTCATCCATAGTCTCAAATAGCTGCAGCAAGTACAGTAACACCACCAATGTCCCTCTGTTGCTAACTCTACTCCTTAACCAGTGTAACTATGTTTAAAAAGCACTCATTAACTACTAAAGCTTTCCTTTGAAGATCAAGCCTTCCACAGTGTTTGTGTACATTCTTCTTCCAGTGTTGGAATGACTTCTTTTCTTAAATATGAGCCTTGACCAAGCAACATCAGCTAAAATGCTTGCCCAGAAATATGTGGACCCTGAGAGAAGCAGGAGGGTATATTGGGAACTAAATGGCTAGTGTTTGTATCTCTAGCTCCGTGAAAAAATATAATTATTAATATAATTATCACACAGTGACAAGAGTCAGTTAAAATCTTGTTCTGTTCTTCCTAGGACAAATGAAAAAATTAAGACCAAACATGCACATTTCAGAAATTTCACAAGATTCAATTGCAAGAACTTCCAAGTGAATGATGGGATTTTGTGGATCCTTCTCCCATTTGTAGATGTGGAATCCCCTGTATTCTGATGTACCAGTCACTGACAGAATAAGGTTCAACCAGAAAAAGAGATATGTTAGCAGTGGCCAAAGCTGGCTCTTAATTTCCCCCCTAGAACATGCAGATGCTTAATGAGTCACTTGACCCTAAACGAGCACTGGCAGCAACCACTACACCCTGGGAATGCCTGAAATCTCAAATGTATGTTTGGGACAGAGGTGAGGATGACAGAAGCCAGATTCAGAAAACTGAGCTCTCTATTTACCCAGAGGGCAGTAACAGACTGAGAAGCCCAAATGATAAAACAAGTACCAAAATATATTTTAACTTGACCTGGAAAGACCACCTCTTGAGAGGAACATCAACTCTTGGCTCACCTGCTGCACCAGCCAGCCCTGAGGTGACAACCCCCACCGTCAGTGACTTCCAGCAGCATGACCCCTCTCTCAGCAGCAACCAACAAAAGCTCCTTCTCACCAGCTCAACACAGACACAAAAGCAAGAACATTTTCATACTGAAAGCATGACATTTTTAGAGAATGTATTAATCCATTACCAACTCCTCAAATCACACCATTTCATAATGATCCCTCACTTTACTCCAGGCTTCTTTCCCAGCTTGTATTACAGTTCTGTGTTTGATAAAGGGGTGAATCTCTACAGATGCAGTCTGTAACAGCTCTTCTGCTCTATGGAACAAGGAAACGGAGCTGATGGTGCATATGGCAACGCATCACAGGGAATTTTCACTTATTTCCCAGAAATTTGATGGCGGCCAGCATAACAAAGCCAAAAGTACTGACCACCTCCTAAATGGGAGAGAGGTTCCTCAGAGAGGATAAAAACTCAGTGTATGTTCAGCCAGATTTAGAGGCAGTGAGCCTCCTGCAGGGCTGTGGTCACGCAGTGCCTCAGCCACCAGAGGGAACCTGGCACCAGCTCACAGCGGCCACCGGCTTCTGGGGACATGTGTGAGACCTGCTGATCTTCACTGCCTTGTGCTGTTGACATTAAGCTCACAGCACTTGCAATCCCCTTATAGAAATAGCAGTGATAGGTTGCCTGTGTTCAAAATTCAGACACACACTGCAGCTCATCTCCCAGGCCAGACAGCAGCCAGAAGTAGTAGAGACTTCACCGCTGCTGGCCTGACCTGCATCTGAACCAGTGATCCAGGGATGAAAGATGGAGTATCCTATTAGCAGTCATCTGCTGTCATCTAAGGATTTCACATGCTTAGGAGCACCAGCCTCCTGTGAGCAATGGGCACAGAAGGGAATTTCCTTTTCACCTCCTCAGGCTTCATGCCATTTGTGCTGGCAGAAAAGCAGACAACAGTGTCCCATCAGCATGGGACTCCTTCTGCCTGACATGCCAATATGGCAGCATCCCACTTGTTACTTTAAAGAAGGATACACAAAGCTTCATAACAGTCCTGGGAAACACCATGAGGATTTAAAATTCCCCTTTTGAAGGTGACGGTGTAAAGCTGGTACACTTCCACCTAACACCTACTCCCTCTGACTAGGTATTACAAAGTACTGCCTTATCACTCTGAAGACAGCTTCTCAGAGTCCAGACCCAGTACATAAGAGTGGAATGGAATTCTAAGGTCACTGACTGAAATCCCTCCATACAGCAGATGACCATATAAACTGATCTCTTTTGGTGACTGTCAGAGAGAGCCCTTAATGATGTCAGTTGAAACATCACTCATATTTTTAAATCTTGGCTTGTGCGTGCTGAGACACAGAGCTGTTAAGTTTAGTAAGAAATTGTACCTGCATTATATTTTCTGTGCCTGTGCATGGCTGAGAAAGTGTGGGGGTAGAAATAATAAAAGTAGATGACTGTGACTTTAGAAGGCAATGGAGCCCACACTAAATGAGGGCAAGTTGACCCTGAAGCCACTATGCATCATGTGCTGTCTGCAGGTAGTTTCAAACAAGTGCAGAATTTTAGAGAGGATTAAGTAACTATAGGAAAGAGGAGTAGGGTGAAATCTACTTGCATGTGGAGCATATTTGATTAAAAATTAACACTAAAGACACTGAAAAACATGAACTTTCAAGCACTATACTTCATCCAAAGCTGTTTCTTGATCAAGGATGTTCTTCCAAGATGCTCTGTGAGGAGAAGGCAGAAAAAGGCTTTACTCAGTTCTGAGACTGAGCCATAAGACAACAAGCCAGTTTACAATCTTTTCAAAGAGTGACAGCTTGATGGTCAACGTCCACATGACACTGTTTTCCCTTCCAGTGGAGTAGCACCTTTCTGGTGCCTCCTGAGAGCCCCAGTTAAACCCTGGGGCCACCAAAACAAAGCATTCATAGGTTGCAAGTGTTGTGTTGGGAGGCCAGGACGACAGGAAAAGCAAAGCAGCAGACACCTTAGAGCAGAGGCTCAACTGACGCTGTTATTTTGGGCGAGTGGTGGGTAGAGTAAATTTACTGCACTCACAAGGCATCACTGAGTGATGGTGAGAAATGCACTGCTGCTGAACTGACTGAAAACAGCAGCTGGGAGAGACAGTACTGTAATGTAAACCAACCCAGCAGAGGGGAAGAGAAGGAGTGGATGTGTCCAGATCAGATTTAGACAAGTTACCAACTGACTGCACTAATAATAGGAGCATAAGGAGACTCCAGACAGGACCCCCAAATGGGATTTCCTGCACATATGGATGTGGCTGTGTGTGTGAAAGGCAATACAAACATGAAAATTGAATGAGGATGTTGACTAGCGAGTCTACAACTAATTTTGAAACCCTAGAAAGACATCTTAGGAATCTGGGCTTGATCCTGCTCTCGCTGAAAGCAATGGACAAATTTGTATTGACTTGGAAGTGGAGGCCTGAGTCCTTAAATCAAATTATTTCTTCCTGAAGCCTTTAAATAATAGCGAATTGCAGCAGCAGCACTTTGCAAACTATAAGCGGTTCAGTTCATTTGTTTTCAAGCACATTCAAAATATTAACTTCATCAGATGAGTTATAAAAAAGAAACTTTTTTTTTTACAAAATTACTTTCCAGTCAACATTTTCCTTTGCAGAAAAATGAAAAGTGAAACTTCCCACAAGGATCATTCGGATGATTCACTACTTGTAAAATAACATTCAAACTGCTTGCTACATCCCCAAAGCATTTTTATGTTGTTCCTATTGCTAGGTAAGATCTCACCCCTTGCATTTCTGGCACATTCCTGTGTTAAACAAGCAAAACTAAACGACTAAAATTCAAATTCATAACTGCTTTGACAGCAGCATGTGTTAATCTAGTCTGATTTTCACAGTTCTACCTAAACTAGTAAACTATTAAGACTCCATTAGTGTAAGGTATCTGCTCACCATCATATACTCAATTCAAGCATAAATGGCAGAACTAAAAAGCAACAGCTAATCAGTTCCACTGCTGCTGCTGGGGAATATGCACAGTTTTACTGGGCTAAATTGTAAAAATATTGCTGGGAAATGCTTAAATTCTCCTACATCACAACTTTTCATTCACAGATACAGATACTCTGTATGTGCTTACTCACATAAATATAGACTTTAACCACTCAAGGCAAATGTCCCCTTCAGAAGCTCTCCAAACAAAAACATCCTTACTGCAAACAGGGTTCTGCTCCTGCCTATCAGACCTGGGAGAACAAAGTGAAGCTGTGGTCAAATCCAGTACAGCCACTCTTAGGAACGGCCTTTACACTTGGTAAAGGAGCCATGAGTGCATCCACTGGCATCAGCAGGGAAATGCCATTGAGGAAAAGCTCAGCAAGTTTACAAGTTCTCCCAGACTGTCCAAGTGAAAGTTTTCCTTTCCAAGGTCTCCTGAGACCAACTGTGTGTCACAGATTCTGCTCCTTGCTGACACTCTCCTCACCAGCAAACACAGATCTGCTGACAGAGCTGTTCATTTGAGGACTTCAAAACACTTTTAATTGATGGTCTGAGTTAGCCCTGACTTTGCTCAAAACAGAGCTCCCACAGCTTGCTGCACTGGCAGATGATGTTCTGGTAACCACTCTGGGACAGGACATCTGTCTAGGGGCAAGTTTTACGATAGCTCTGTATAGCCAGGAGTCCAGGCTCTGGCACGGATCAACAGATGCTCAGGAAGAGGGCATGAGGACCAGGCAAAAATGTGGTGATTCCTCCCTCAATGCAGAGCTCAAGTATCTACCTGAGGTGTTTTGTTTGCTGGGGATGAGGGGGGATGGTGTTTTCTAGTTGGTTTTGGAGAGAGAAACGGGGACATACTGTGTGCAGATAGATTTTTCCTATTCAAAAGAGAGGTTCACTTCCTATTTATAAAGCAGAATGATAGAGAACAAAATATAAAGTGTTGCTTTACTGGTGTTCCACTTAAATCTCCCACTGCTGCTGACAGCTGACATTTCAGAGAACCATTCAGCCCATCTCGCTCTCAAAACCACCTCTCTGAGCAGCAACAAGTAACGTGGACCACATCCCTGTGCACACACAGTCAAAGCACCTCTCTTGTCTTCTTTGCATCTTTCTACTACTTCACCTATTGTTCAGTTACTCAGTAACACCTTAAAAATCACTTTTAGATTTAATCTCTTAGATAATTTTAAATCAACCAGCAAATTCCATTTCTTCAGTTTGCAATCCCTTTCCAGACCACTTACATTGCATTAATTCTTCATAATTAGAACATTATGAAGGACTCTGCTGATAACTCCTGGGATAACAAGTTCAGGGGACTCTGCTGGTAACTCTGTGGTAAAAACTGGACCTCCAGTGCCTTCAGCACAAGCATCTTCCCCCTAATTCTGCTACCCCTTTTGACCAGGAGCTCACGAGGAAGATCACAGGACATCCCATTAACTGAGTTTTTCCTATTCACACATAAGGCACTGAATAAGACAGACAGTCTGCTTTAGACATCACCCCAAACCCCCTGAAACATTGCACAGCCTGAGCTGAAGTTGTCATGCCCACACTGCCCAGCAACACCTAAACCAGCCAGATTAAAGGCAGTTCATACATTTCAAGAAACAATGCTGTTATGCTTCCTGATTACACAGAACACTCACAGCCAACACCCTCCAGCCTTCTCCAAAGAAAACTAAACCAAAACATGCCCACAACCTAATGCACATGTGCACATGCACACACACTTTGCTGTGAATCTTTCCATGTTTAGGGAAGGATCAGTATTGCAGTTGACTGGCCAAGCAGCCTGTGTTTTAGTGCATTTACTAGAGAGCAGCAGTGCTAGAAAGTAATCAGTGAGCATCTAAAAGATGTTTTCCTAATACTAAAGAGATTGAAAGGGGTTTAGTATCTTTAATAGTTTTACATCAAAGAGGATTATAACAAGCAATGTAACAAATGCCCAAACTGGATTGACTTTGTACACAAAGCTTAAATCTCCAGGCCTTCAGGGAGTTATTGATAGACACCTAGAAACACAGGGATTCTGGAGTTTCCCACTGATCCTTGTCTGGTTTTGTCTGCCAGGGCAAGCCCTACCTGGCATGTCACATACCAGGGCTGCACCAGCCAGGATAAATTAACCATGAGCCAGCAAAGTGTTCTTGTGTCCTCTGAGAAGGCCAGTGGTATCCCGGGGGCATTAAGAACAGTGTGGCCAGCAGATCAAGGGAGATCATCCTCCTCCTCTACTCTGCCCTGGTGGGGCTGCACCTGGAGTATTGCATCCAGTTCTGGGCTCCCCAGTCCAAGAAAGACAAGGAACTACTGGAGAGGGTCCACTGGAGGGCTACAAAGATAATTAGGGGACTGAAGCATCTCTCTTAGGGGGACAAGCTGGGCCTGTTCAGCCTGGAAAAGAGACTGAGAGGAGATCTTATCAAATATCTTAAGGGCAAGTGTCAAGAGGGTGGGGCCAGATTGTCTCCAGCAGTGCCCAGTAACTGGACAAGGCACAACAGACACAAACTGAAACACAGGAAGCTACATCTGAATATGAGGAAAAGCTTCCTTACTTTGAGGGTGACAAAGCACTGGACCAGGCTGCCAGCAGAGCTCGTGGAGTGTCCTTCTCTGGAGATATTAAAAATATGCCTGGATAGGATTGTGTGCAGCCTGCTCTACATGAACCTGCTCCAGCAGGGGATTGGACTTGATGATCTCCAGATGTCCCTTCCAACCCCAACCATTCTATGATAGGTACCCAAGGTCACAACGAGGAAGACAGAATTATAACAACCTGTTTAGATGAGAAGATCAGCAGCTCTGAACCAGTGAAAAAGACGTTGGAGTAAGAGATAAGATGCCAAATTTTGCTCACCACCTCTGCTGCTGTCACATGCAAAATTATCAAATCAGATGACCTCTCTGTGCTTTCGTTTCCTCAGCTATGAACTAGGACAGGAATAATTCTTTGTTCTTTGCTTTAAGCATGGCCAAAACCAGTAACACCTGCTGATCCAAAGAAATGGACACGAAACACTTGGATGCATGGAAGTACCATCTCCAGGATCAGAGCAGATTTGATACCAGTCTACTCCCAGCCAGCAGGGGCTGCAATGAAGACTAGAATAGACCAGATGAGGTACATTTTCAAAGGTGCATTAGATTCCAGCAGTGCTGGATTAAATGGTGATAGATCCAATTCCTGAAGTCAGCCCAGTGAAACTGCACTGCCCTCAGGAGTTCCCTTGGAGCTGCTGCTCAAGACCTACTCAGGGGGAACAAAATGCTCATGCACAAGGGTGGAATTTGAGCATTTCAACGTGGCACATCAGAGACACTCTGCCAGTACCCTGTGTGCCAGCACACCTCAGTGACAGGAGCCTTCAGGTGTATGCAGAAGACCAGCAAGAGTAGAATTTGAATGTGCTTTTGTACTTTGTATTTACACTCACACTGCTAACACTGTACAACGACTGCTGCACTGCAGCCAGCTTTGTTTCTAAACCCATTCTTTTATAAGCATCCAGTGACAATCATGATTTTCAATGTAAACTGGCAGGAAATAGCATTTAGACCAGCACCTGCAATGTAACAGCCTCTTCCTACAAAAGAAGTCTAATTTTTTTATGACGTATTTTCAGAGTTTTTTCTTTCTTAGTCCTCCTTGCAAGACTTACTTACATTAACAACAACAATTTAATCAATCACAATCTGCAAAGACCTCTTAGGGACACATTCCACAGATCAAAGCAATTCCAACAGAAGGTCATTCTATTGTTTCCCTTTAGCCCTAAGAGCTGGCAATTGTAAAGAAAACATTTCACCTCTTCGTTACCTGAAGAAAAATTCACTATTTACTATTAATACAGAGACAATAAATAATAGATGAATTGAAGAAATACCACAGGCTGTGGGAGAAAAGAGAATACAGGCTTTTCATCACATTCTCCTCATCCATATTTATGAGTCCCTCAGGTTTTCTGGGTAATCTGAATAAATGGATTTTGGATGATATGGGCATGGTAAGAAAACTGCTTTCCATGAAGCAAGGGAATATAACAGTGGACATAACAGAATTAGAGATGCTCATGATATATGTGCAGTTGCATTCATTACAGGAGAGACCACAACATCACTGAGGAGCATTTACCTGTGTAACAACTTTAAAATGGTAACAACCCTTCATGGCCAGCTGCCAAGCAGAATAGAGCCACAGTGAGGCCCTGATATACATAAACACTAAGTATGGGTAAACATTTTAATTAAAGGGTGCTTTGTGGAAATCACAAAGAGAGAGAATGGAGAGAATTAGTAAAAAATGCCTATCAAAGCCTAGGCTGTTTGAGAATAGTTGAGGATCTATTTTACATTTAAAATGTTTCATGTATATATACACACATCTCTCAATATACACCAAAATGGTTAAGAATTATGTATTTGCCAGGACAAACTTTAAAATCTAGAACCAAAAGTTAAAAAGAAAGCCAAAACAAACAGCAGGAAAAGAAAACCCAAAAGAAGCCCCAAAGCTAGCCACAATGGTGGGCAGAACCCAAGTTCACTTGCAGACAGGGTCAGAAAAGGACTGCATGAAAGCAGCTGCTCACAATACCTAAAAATAGCTTAGCATTCCTCCTTTTGGGTAAAGCTCCACCAGATGCTCCTGGTACCTTCTGGAAAGAGAGAAAGAAACAATTAAAAATCCATCAAGCGAGACAACAGTAAATCAGCATTAACCCCTTCTATTAAATCATAGCCCTTGATGAGCAAGAATGTAAATGCTCTTTGCTCACCCCTGACACTGGGACCCATCACTGCCCACCACCCCCACGGAGTGAGGAAGCCTCCACCTGAGTCCTTCACTCTTGTGTTAGCAATTAATCAGAGTGGGTCTCACAGCCACCATGGGTGACAGCTGTCACCAAGACAGGGACACCCAGCACCTCTCAAACCTCTCTCCACTAGATCCCCAACAGTATTTCTTAATGACTACAGCTGAATTAGAGAGCAGAAGAAAAGGCTATTATCTGCATAAAGGATTCAACCCTTCATAACTAATTTCAGTAGGACCACTTCACTTTTATCTGTTAGTTCAGTTCATTTTCTTCTATCCAGAAAAAAATGCCCTTTCCATCAGGATCTACACCTGCCTCCACTAAGACGAAGCCAAACTACCACGTTTTCTAAATATTAGGAAGTATGGAGGAAACTCAACAACACCCAAGCAACTGTTTAGAGGGGGATTTTACTGTAATTTTTAATTTAAGCTCCATAGCAGAAAACAGTAACTTCCAAGAGAGACTAAGTTTTGCTACTTTTCCAGTTCAGAATACCTCAGACTACAAGGGAAAACACAACTGGCTGAGGAAATGTCAAAGTCAATGCACTTGCTCCTTAAGCTGTTTATTAAATGGCACCATTAAATCAAATTAAATCAAAAAAGCCTCAGTGGCTATTTGATGCCAACATGATGCATGATGTAGTGTGTAATGTTAGTGTAACTGGCCAGGTTGTTAGGCAACTTTTTTTTTTTTTTAATAATAATATTGGGATACAACAGGTGGAGAGAAACCAGCCAAGAACCTGTCAGCCTACAGGGAAAGTTCATGTTCGCCCCTGCCCCTTCACAGGCAAAAGGGTCACATATTTTGGGTGGTTCCCTTCACCATGTAAATAAAGCTTTGGCCTAAGCAAACTGGTTTAATCATCAGTGAGGTCTTAAACATCATAGGAAAATTTTCCATTCTTAGAAAGAGCAGATGCCAACATCCCTTGGCTGCATTTAAGAACAGAATCCATTATTCACATATAAAAGCCCTAGGGAAAAGAGTCAGGATTGCAACTCCAGCAGTTAAAATAAAAATTCCTCAATGAAATGAAAATAACATTCATTCATGAAGTGAAAATAACATTTCTTTCTTTAATGCTACTGGAATTTAACAAGCTGGAAGGAAGTAGCCAGGAATCTATTTTAAATGTATTTTAAATCTCTTTTTTAAAAGCAGCAGCAAGAAACAACATAACCCAATTGAAAATACATTATGAATAAATTACACATACTCCAAGGACTGTATTTCCAGAATGAAAAAAATTGTTTTTTCCAGTGCTAGGAAGCTCCCATTGAACTCTGATGTCACCAAGTGTGATATTGTGAAAGTCATTTAGACTAGTGATTTCAAAGAGAAAGAATTCACATGGAGTGTTTGTATTTAACTCAGGCTGGAAATTATTTCAGTTTGTTTTTCCAAATACAAATACATCGGAATTGAAGATGCTCAATACTCCTGAAAAATCCACAACCTGAAAGTCTTTTGACCTTGTCAGAAATCACTGAAAACATTCCCCATTCACAAACCCATTTTTCTTTCTAACAGATCTGACATGCCCAACAAATGAGAGTGACACAAGGCATCAGCAGTGGCATTAAATTCCATTTGTGATGCTCCTTGGACAAGGTGACAGAGCAGCCTGTTCTGCTTTCTCCCACTTTTTGTAACACCACCAGCCCTGGATAATATCCAGGAAGTCACCACTGAAGGAACCTTTGTGCTTCTCTGCCCAGTGTTTTCAAGAGGGCTGAGGTATCACTCCAGCACCAAGCTAAAGCTCTGCCTGGAAATGAATAGCACCGAGGCAGCCGTACACAGGTCATACGCTACATGAAAGTGGCTGATTTAAAAATTCTGAAGAGTGTAACTCTGTGGAAAAGTAAAAATAAAAACCAGTTTCCTTTATTTAGCTAAGAATCTTACCAGAGGGTGCTCCATAACTTGCACTTGTGCCCTTTTCTGATGATTCAGCAGATGCCTCTGGTGCTGAGCTGCCACTGGCAGATGCACCAGCCCTACTCGAGCCAACAGGCTGAAGATGTGACCCTTATTTTCTAATTGAATTGTGACAAGATACACAACTGATATTTATTCCAAACATCTTGGGAAGCAACCCGGGATTTCTGCAGCAATGCAGTGCATTCTGCAAGGATGATGCCAAGGGAACCACAGGCAGGAATAGAAGCCTCACCGTAAGAATCTTAAGACAGCATATCCAATGCCTTTGGCTTTACTGTACCATACACCATTAAAATCTTGGCTTCCAAAACCACAATGGAGACACTTCATAAAACACTTGATGTTTCAAATTGCTCAAAGGAAAACATGGATATCACTTAAGAAGTAAATAGCAATGGCCCAAAAAAAAAAAAAAAATCCACAGCTAATAAATGAGGAATCCTGGCTAAGAGCCCTATTAGATGATGCAATATTCACCTGCACTGTGTAGTCAAACCCTGTTTCCTGCCACATGACCCAGAGCACCAGTGCATTGCCACCTTGCAGCACAGAGCCAGCCCCTCTGGTGCATCATGATTCACCAGGAGAAAAACAGGAACCACTGAACTTCTTCAATCAAAGGGGTTTGCAACACCAAACAGTTGGGGTATTTGTTACTCCATTTTAGAGTCCTTCAGCCTAATTTTTATGAGGAAAGGAGCTTATGAGGCCTCATTTCAATCCCAGTTTACCTTAACATACCGGAAGAAAGTTATATACAAGGAAAGCTGACAGGATTTCTGCCCACCTGCCTCCAGATAGCATCTTTCAGGAGTGTTAAATTCAGTCAGAAGAACCATTGCTAAAACCAGAGTAGGCTCTCCAAAAACTCGGTTAACAGACAGAAGGAAAATGTTGGTACTGCCCTTAGAAGGAAAGGCAATTCTAAAGTATAACAAATATCTTTAACAATCTCATCCTGGAAGACATGCAATCCATCTCACTGTAATTCTGATAAAATATGAATAGTCCTCTACTGCAAATAAGATAAGTGGTCAGGGCCCTTCACATAACTCAAGGCCTTCATCACCCAGGGGAAGCATTGCTGTAGAATGAGGAACAAGGATTCTAACCCACTCCAAGCAGTTATTTTAAGCCCTCTAAATTGCCAATAGAGACAGAGCTTATGGGAGAGTGAGCTATAAGCAAACCCAGTGCCCACTCAGGTCAGAAGTAATTTACAGTCCTTTAAAGATGCCAGACAAACCACAGACAAACAGAGGTTAGGAAGCACAGGCAGTAAGTGGCCGCTGACACGCAGTGACAGTATGGAAGAACAGTGAATATAAGGTTGTATGTGCACATCAGTGTGTGCGGAAAGGCTAAGTGAGGGGCAGTGTATGTCTCTAGAATCCAGCATTAATTTAAGCCACGCTTAAGATCCCAGACCAAGTCAGGGTTTAACTGTACAGGTATCTTAGGATGGAAAGTAGTCCTGTCACCATGAGTCCTGTCAACTGCATATAAAAAGTAGATCTCAGAAACTCTCAGCCAAATCTGAGTCAAAGCCAGTAATTGTACACTTGAAAGGCAGGTTTCAGAAAGGTATTTGGCTATGTACAGTATGCACATAACATGCAGACAATATGTATGTGATGCACAGAAACGAGACGTTAAAAAGAGCAGCGGAAGTCAGAAAGGAGCTACCTGTAAGACTCTTTAGGGCTTTTGATTCATCTCAGAGCTGAAGCTATAGGATTGGTTGGGATCCAAGCACCTGCATTTGATATCCAGCCCCAAATCTGAATGTGTGAATTTCAGTCACTCAGAACCTGGTTTATGTCTGAAATGCATTACCCAAATGAGCACAAGAGACACAAGAACTGCCAGGGTAGTTCTTTGGGAAGCCACAAGTCTCACCTCTATCAGGTGTCGTTTCAGATGCAGATACACACACTGTCCTGTTTTCCGGTAATGCCTTTCGATGTGTTCCCTTCCAAATCCCAGAAACGTGTTCATGCACACATAGAGACCTCCTTCAGAATCCTACAAGGAATGACACAAACAGTTACAGCAGGGAAGGAACTGGACAGGACAGAAAGGACCCAGCACACAGGAAAAAACCCCAAGAATTGCAGACCCTTTCTGTTATCAGGCATGCACTTAAAATATGGCTTTCATAGCATATTATGGTGTTTACACTATCAGTCCTCGAAGAAACTTCCACATCATATCACATATCATAACACTCCATTCCACAGCCTACAGAAACTCTCTGAAATGAGTTACTTTGCAACTACACATTAGTGAGCATCCAAGTTGGAGGTCTAGAAGTTAGTCTTGGAAAATTCCACTTGAGTGCCCAATCCACAGAGGTTCGAAGGCACAGAAATTTGTAAAACACAGAAATAAGCACAAGCATTTATTTGAAATAGCAGAATTTCTTGTGGGCATTTGATTGCAAGATCATTGCAAACCAGAAGCACAGCAGAGCTGATGGTCCAGGGACGCTGCCACAACTTCTACAACTGATCACAACCTTGTCAGAAAAAACAAGATCTCAAGTGACCTCATGGCTCTTAAAACTGGCTAACAAAAACTTGGCAAGTGTTTTGTGTACATTCTTCAGTATCTATCAGGGATTCTCTCCATTCGTGCAAGCACAGAGCTTGGAGACAAGGGTGTTGCAAAGGAAATATAAAGATACATACTCCTGGTGCTGATCACAAATGCTGACATTTCAGTAACATAACCTGGCATCACTTTTTGCTCACCCTAGAGCTGGGTGTGGATGCTCGCTGTTACCAGGGTCTTGTTCAATTTTAACACCACTCTAAGTTCTCTCCTACATCAAACTGCCAGGAGGACTTTCAGTCATTTGCTCATTGGTGTTGGATCAATTTTTTCAAGCTCTCTAACATGTATTGTTTTGAGTAGGTGGTGCATAACAAAGACTGAGCCTTTCAGAAGCTCTGTGACCTTCCTTCTATTGTGAGCGTGTTTGTGCTGTTGGATAGTACAGAACATCTCGTGTTAAATTCCCCAAAGAACAGCATGAACTACACTCATTTACAGGCTCCTGAGAAGTAAATTATAAATATATATATGAAAGTAAGGATCATTAACTTCAGCAACAAGTCATATTAGACACATACATGCTGTCTGCTCTTCTATCCTGTGCTCCAAATCCTTCTGCATTACCTCTTTCTGTGAGAAAGTCATGGATGTGTCCTCTACAAGAGGATCCTAGAGGTACCCAGTCTAAATAAAAACATACAGTGTTGTCACCCTAGGGTCTCAGGAACTTTGTTTAAAGTTTTGTTTTCTTGGAGATCATTCTCTCTTTCTGGACAGAATCCAAGAGACCACTGAGCCATTTCTGAGGCAGCCTATGACAACAATCTGACACTTTCAGTATAGGAGCTAAATGTAGAGGCTGAGTAAGTTAGTTGTGGTTACTGACAAAACAGTTGTTTCTCCAAGAGAACACAGGCAGAGTGTTTTCTCCCACAGCTTGGAAAGAAGTGGACAGACTGTTCAAAAGCCTAAAAGGTCACAGTAAAACAGGGCCCTGTGTGGAAAAGACACCTTTGTAGATGGCTGAATGAAGGATTAGGCCCCAGTTTGGTGCTCAAAAAACACTCAGCTGTGATCTAAGACAAACTTTGTGCTGGTTAATTTAACCCTACTGAGCAGACAAACAGTTCTGGAAGGAATGATATTTTACACAGTCTGTGGTATGTAAATCTTTGTATTTGACATTCATTTTAGATATGTGTGAAAGTTTATGCTGGAGGAAGGCAGCTTATCTAAAGTACTGGAGTCACTATTTTACACCAGAAAAGCATAACTTGTCCTGACAGACAAAACCAGGGGGGGTATTTTTCCCCCCCACTCTTGCTTGAGGATGCAGCAGACACGTAGCGTGAAGTTTAGGATAATGTATAAACATTCCCTTTCCTTATTACTCCAATGTAAAGACATTGTTGGGGCAGAAGCTTGTATTTGCTCAGGCTCCATCACTGCCCAGAAGGCCACTCGAGAGCAGATTAGTCTTCTCACCTTCTAAGCAGAAGGAAAAGGGATTGCTACTCATTTCTTCCTGTTCTTTGCTGCTAAGGTAGTCATGGTATGCCAGGTGCTTTATTCACAGAGGGAAACACACAGTCCACACCAGGGAGAAAAGTATTAAAAAAAAAAAAAAGCTGCTCTTATTTATTTAGACAACAATTCATGTTTTGAGGAAGGAAAGAGGCAGAGAATGCACAGTGAAAGAGAGGTAAAATGCACCAGTTGCTCCCTCTCAGAACTCAAAAGCAGAGCAAGGAAGCTGGTGGGTGAGAGGTCTGGCAAACACAAGTGCCAGTCCATGAGGACACAGAGAGAGAGATCACCCCCTCATTTCACACTGCTTGTGGCACCAGACACCAGCAGCTTTAAAACACCACTAACCTGATCAGGATTTGACCTAATGACCTGCATGCCATTACCAACCCTCATGAACCATTTAGATCCCTCAGGGAAATTCAGGGTTTAGCAATTCCAGCTCCTGAGGTGGCTCAGACAACAATTACTTTACACAAACACGAGGGCTATGGTGATCTCCTAACATGGCAAACAGTTCCAGACTCAGGGACAGTGCCTCATGCACAGGTGTTTGCTTTACATCCTCTGGAACAATGGCAAAATTTGCTAATACAGTATCACAGAAGAGAGTAAAATGGCACCTTGAGTCTCCACAAGTCTCCATACCCAAATATGAAGAATTAAAAGCTCGTCCATCCTGTCATATATAAAGTAAAATGTGCCAGTTATGACACAGGGTCACTGGCTCCTCTGTGCCTTCTGTCCTGGTTTCCATGGGAGTGTTTCCCTGCAAAATTCATGCATACAGGACTGCTACAGGCTCTGCTCAAGGTGTCTGCTCATCAGCAGTCACCATTAATTACACTGGCTGTGGTCACAAGAGTCTTGCTGTGTAACTACAATCCACTCTTTAATATATTTGGAAAAGTTACAGGACCACCCCTAACCTACACACTTTGCAGTGGATCCCACAGAGTCTAACTAAATGACACGTATTTTATTTCAGGACAAGCTTAAAAAGAACAACAGATGTTTTGGCACTTAATATTCATCTCAACAACACATAATAATTTACAATGAGGAATAAAAAGACAGCCTGTCTCTCTGTCATGTACAGTGAAACAAGGAGGAAAAATAAAAACACAGCAAACCACAGACAACCAACTGAACACTAAAGGACACAGAGATGGCTCCAGCAAACAAAAAGTTCATTTTCAAGTTTCCACTGCAGTAAATGCAGTTACTTCTGGGGAGAGGAGGGGGAACCAACACAAAAAATGCGTGCTAAGGCCAAGAATATATCTAGTCACATTCGAAAGAAACATGGGGTATGAACAGTGGCATAAGTCTGCCTTTTAGACAACTGTCCTCTGTCACCCAAAGGTGGCAAGAAAATAATGGTGACTAAAGAAAAGTAGAAAAGGAATAATAAGAGAGTAAAATTGGGCATCAGGTAAAAAAACGATCAGAGGGAGAAGCAACGGAATGAGAATAAGGAATGGGAGGACACTGACATACACAAACATTGATGTCAAAATATGTACAAGCAGTGAAGAGGAGCCATGTACTACTGGAACTGCTGAAAGACAAGAAACATGGGAAAAGAAGACCTGGGTTGGGCAGAGAAAGAAAGGACAAAGGACCTGGAAGTAGGAGATAAATTACAGGGCTTCCTGTAACTGGACTGGGCTGGACTGGACTTGAAATACAAAAGAAATCCTTCTGCTGCTCTTCCTTCACAAAAGCACTGTATGGCACTGGAAAGCACTGGATATTTCCCTACAAGCAAATTAATTCACAAGTGCTTAACAAGATTTCTGGAACCTCTGTTGTAGCTCCTAAATGCGCACATGGATGAGGCCAATCCAGTACAGCACTTAGAACATTTCCTGGGAAGAAAAAAGCGGTGTGGGCCAGTCAGCCACTAAACCAAAGCCAAACCACCATGCCAAGAGGTGGATCGATGGCTCACGCCCACGTATAAATCACAGGTGGACTCCAGAGCAGGGCATACGAATTCCAAAGCAGTGTCTTGGACAAGTCACATGCACAGGCAGGATCAAGGCTTCACAGCCAGTGAGCAAATACAATGGCAAAACTCATGCTGGGTCAGGAGTACTTCTAACCTGCAACCAGGAATAGAGAGCCTCACCATCCATCACCACTGTTTGGGGTCAGTTCATCCAGGTGCAGACTGTGTGAGCCACTGGCAGAGGTGTCTGAGATCCACCACGGCTGATTGCCAAGCTCCAGCCCAGTACTGCAGCCCCAGCAGTGCCACCTGGCACTGCTTCCACAGCACCTTAGATTTTGGGGTTTTGCTTTGTGCAGAGCTGTGGATGTACAACTCTGTTGGTCACAAAAACAGTGCTGTGCTTCCAGAACAGAAAAGCTGGGGTGAAGAGCTGACAGGAAAACTTATGCAACAATTCAGCACAGCTCCAGCACTGTCCATTCGTCTGCATCTCCGTATTTACCCTCTGACACTCCAGGTACCTCAGAATTCAAGTCTCTCTGCTACCCAAGATATATCAGTCCATCATCACTCTGGGTAACAGGATGGTCAGTCACACATAAAGAGGAAAAGGCTAATAAGATCCAAATTTAAATCAATCCCAAGGAAATGCACAATGCACACACACTGGTTGTTCTCCCAAGCACCAGAGTTATTTCCCATGTGTCAGACACTGCAGGCACAACCTCTACTGCTGTTACCATTCTCCAACTTTAGAAGACCAGTGAGTTAACTGATGTGAACCAGTTGAGTGTTTTGGTGCACTCCCAGCTAGCAAAACACCTGCCCATGTGACAGCTTTGGTATCTCCCTGTCAAGCAACAGTACCACACTGCTCTGACTTTTCAGGTGATCACCCACCACCAGGCAATTCACTGGAGGTCATTTTGCAGCTAGGCCAAAATCCTTGTCTGGAGTATTCCCTTTGTCTTGGTGTGTTCAGTTCTCTTGTTTCCTCTCTGCTGCTCCCATTCCATCAATAGAAATAAGATCCAAGCCTACCCCTCACAGTCACGGGGCTCAGTGACTTTCTGGTTTTCCTCAAGGAATATTGACCAAAGGAACTGCCAGACAGGAGGTGCTTATTTCTAGAATGTTTTATGCAACACAATAACCTACATCCATTACACACTCCAGACTCTCAAGGATTTCAGTCCCAACTGCACAACAGCAGAGCATCAGCTCAGTTCAGCCTTTGGGAATTGTCCCAACATAACCATTACAGATCTCCTGAGCCACAAAAATGAAGTCAGCAAGATTCACAAAGGAAGCTGTTGTCAGCAGCAAGGTTTTCCAGTGGAGCAAGGCCAAACTTTCAGCTGCTCAAACAGAGTCCTGCACTCTACAGGGCCACACTGCCTGGTCCTGTCACCGTGTTGGGCTCATGAGCTCTGCTGGGGTTGTCGCCAATGCCCTTCATGGGGAAGGTTTCGGAGCACATCCATGTGCAGCATCACACATAAGCCTCTTTATACTCCAGTTTGTATCCCTTTTCCAGATGTTGTCTCTCCCCCAGATGCATCACTCTCATGACCAGTGACAGGACCTGAGGGAATGGCCTGAGGCTGTGTCAGGGGAGGTTTAGGTTGGATATTAGGGAAAGGTTTTTCACTCAGAGGGTGGTTGAAAACTGGAACAGGCTCCCCAGGGAAGCAATCACAGCCCCAAGCCTGACAGAGCCAAAGAAGTGTTTAGACAACAGTCTCAAGCATATGGTGAGATTCTTGGGGTGTCCTGTGCAGGACCAGGAGTTGAACTCGATGATCTTCATGGGTCTCTTCCAACCCAGAGTATTCTGTGACTTTCTAATTCTGTGATAAATGATCAGAGGTCCTTGAGACTAGGATCACATTAAAAGGTGGAATTTCCAAAGCTGAGTACTGTAATTCTAAAAAAATAATAGTACAACAAAAGATTATTATATAATACAACCTTTGTATCTTCTGCATTCTACTGAAGACAACGTCAGACTCGTCCATCAAAAGATGAAGAGAAGTCACAGTGGACAAAATAGGAGAGAAGAAACCTACAGCACAGTGTTGGAGATGTGGAAAAAGCCACCAAGAGGCACGACTGCACCTCAGATCTGACTTCTGCAAGGTACAGGACTTTGTCAGCCAAATTGCAGGGTAGTGGTTGGCTCCCACAGCTGCTGGGTCAGTCCCTGGAGGAAGCAATACTCAACACTAGG
Source organism: Corvus cornix cornix (assembly GCF_000738735.6). Classification (NCBI taxonomy): domain Eukaryota; kingdom Metazoa; phylum Chordata; class Aves; order Passeriformes; family Corvidae; genus Corvus; species Corvus cornix. The sequence continues at coordinate 7,011,664 of NC_046339.1, read as the reverse complement.
CCAGGCTTGTGTTTTGTAAGCAGTCTGCCTTCCCTCCCTCCTCAATTCCTGTACAAAGGAATAGCTAACTGGAGTAAGAGCCCTCATCAGAGAAACACAGTTTTTCTAGAAGACACCAAAAAACCTCAAAAAAGTAATTAAAATGTAAACCATAACCAGCATATTTTCTCATCTTATGAGACAAGCAAACTAAAAAGTGTCACTAGGTCTCTTAAGTGCACAGAAATTTGCCTCCTGTTCCTGCCAGCTTTCCTGGGACCAATCCTAGTATGTTCTGTTGGAAGTAGGCCAAATCTAAGGACATTAATTTCTCATCTGTTTATGGTATTTCTAACAATACCACCTTTCTGACAAGATCACCACACTACAGTTAATCCACGTGGAAAAAATACACTAAACAGCCACCTGTACTTCCAGCTCTCACTTCCGAGGGCTCTCAGCTAATGACTCTCATTGTAGCACAAAGGCGACATTGTTCCCAGGTCTTCATCCAAGGAAGATTTAAAACTCATGGGAAGGAACCTCAGCCTGTTTTGAGAACAATCAGTGAAGCTGCCTATATCCACTGGAACATTCACTATTCAAACCCAGACGGGATGACACAACTGACAGAGTGACAAGCAGGGCAGCAAACCCCACGTCTCACTGCCACGTTAAGCTCTGCACAGCTGGAAGTAGAAGAGGGAGCTACTCGCTCCCAGTACCTCGTTTTCTCTGGCACCCTCTGAGAGCAAAAGCTCTGATTTTGAACACTCCACTCTGCTTGGTCCTTGCAAATTTGCTGCAGCACCTTTCTCTACAATAATAAAATTACTCTGTACCTTAACGCTCACAGGTCAGATGGTTTTCAGTGTATTTTAAAGATCACAACACATCCATACAGGAAAAGGATTAATATACAATTAATATAGCTAAAGACACTTGAGTGTAGAGCTGCTGCATGACCAGGTATGACATGACATGCTGAAGTTAAACTGTATCAAGGAGCATATTTAACATGGCAAAATGAGTAGATGTGAGGAAATACTCTTAAAAGGGAAAAAAACTCCAGCAAAAATGCAATCTGGAATTTTAGCATGGCTAACAAAACCAAGAGTGTGTTTTCTTAAATTCTTGAACATTATAACAGGGCCAACAGTGTGTCTTCTTTCAAAAACAGTTAGGTACCTCAAGAGGAAGAGGCTCGCTTAGGTAATACATAGATAACCTAAGAAGGTAAGTCACAAAATCAACCTAATACAAAACATAAACATCTCCCTTTAGCCAAGGAACAACCTGTCTGTTTCCTTTCACTGTCCGTCTGAATGAAAAACTGCAAAAACACAGCTTTGCTATTTTCAGTTTGAAAATGACAGTGTTTTACCCTAGAAAACCCACGTTACATTTACCCCGTAGAGTCACCATCCTAGAAACAATATCCAGGTATCTGTTAGATTATATGGGAATTTAAAATAAATCTGAGCAAATCTTTTGCTCAGCTAAACTGAGGAGTGGTATGGGCTGAAAAGCTGCGGGAAACAACTGAAACTGAGACTGCTTTTATTTTCACTGGTATTGCATAAATTCAGCCAAGCCTTTTGCCCATTGAATGCCCATAACACAATTTAAATAAGAAGTTTTCACATTGGAGGGCAACATTTTTCAAAATCTGAAATCTCTTCCTGATAACATCAAAAGGGTGAAAAATTCTTTGGTCAAAAAGAAAAAATCATACATGCTGCTTCCCACTCCTTTTGCTACTTTCATCCATAGTTTCTGTTAAGTTTGGCTCAAATCTTTGATGTTTTGTTCAAACAGCTTTTGCTGCGTTCAACTGAGACTTGTTGCAGGGGGTGGTGATTGTTTTTTAATCACCATACCATAGCAGTATTTTATATCCCTTCCTACTTGTTATCAGAAACTTTTTATAAACCATAATATCGAAGAAGCCTGAAAGTGTGACTAAAAACACCAACTATGTGTTCACCCAAGCAGAAATCTGAAGGAAAGAATGTGGTATATTGATTCTCCCCCGCCAAAACCTTCTTAAGCATATAATGCAATTATCGCCTCTGCGGTGGAGTCCGATTTGGCAGTTCTAATCAGCCCAACTCCCAGTACAGTCGGGGCTGCTGGGTGACACTTGAGATCTGAAGAGTGTGGGTAAAAATAACCTCTGTTCAACAAGACATGACGAACACCAGACAGCTGAGTCACCTTTAAAACCAAGTCTGATTTTCTGTATTTAAAGGAATTATCGAAGAGAAGGGGAATTATCAAATAGAAGGGGATAAAGGATTCCAAAAATGTGGCTGAAATATATCTTTCACTGAACAGTCTGTAATGTAAAGAGCCTCCTTTTGATTGCTGCCATTGACAACATATAGTGCTCGATCACCTTTGGGAAACCTCAGCTTCCTGTGGAGAAGCAAGTTTTAATAAAATTTAACCTCTCTTGATAAAGTCTAATTTCTAAGCACCTGTTTCTTACGAAGCATTGCCCATTTATGAAGGCTTTCAGTATTAGCAGTGAAGTTAAAAATGAGTCTCTGCCACAGAACACATGCAATCTGTGGAGCTGGTGGATGTTTTGTAAGACACCATAGAAATAACACCACAGAAAGTTTACTGCACACGAAACATTCATCTAACAGCAAAGGAACCAAGATAGTGGGGAAATACTACAAGTTCATTGAAGTTCAGTGATGTAACTGAAACCCTGGGGGAGAAAGTGTTTCAGGGGAACTTTCACGCTGATTTTCAGGATGAGCCTTTAGCCCTTGGGAGCTTTCTCTGAAGATTTTGAATAGAACGAGCACCGAGGCAGTAGGAAAGCAAAATAATTGACATCTGCTCGCCAGAACATACCAACGAGAAGGCCATTACCGTCCCGTTTTACTACCTCGGTGAGAAAGCAAAAGCAGGGCTCCGAGTCAAACGGACAGACCCCGACAACCAGAGCAAGCAGTGAAGTTTCCCCCAAACCACAAAATCCCCGTGTCCAAGCAACCACTTCAGACCGCCTTGAAGGAGGAAAATAAACAAACAAGCGCAGGAAGGAACCGCGCTGCCGCGGACGAGCGATGTGCGGGGAGCGCCGCGACGGCGAGCAGGCGTGGGGGAGCGCCGGGAGGGCGAGGGGGCCGCGGCAGGTGGAGGAAGCGATCGGGGGCATTCTGAAGCCTGAGGGGGAGGCAGCGGCCCGGGCAGGATGCGAGAGGCTGCGGCGGGGAGGGGAAGGGGCCGCGGCGGGCGGGGGCGCGGAGGCAGCCGGGGGTGGTTCGCTGCACTCACGGGCGAGTCGTAGGAGAAGGCACACTCCGTCTTGTAGACCCGGTCCCCTGACTTGGGCACCCGGATCGTGGGCATGTAAGGGACGAGCAGCTCGCCCAGGTCCCCAGCGGCCATCTGCGCATCGCCGCCGCGGAAGAGCGCGGCCCGCTGCATCCTCCTTCCCTCCCTTCCCTCCCGGCTCCCCTCCCTCCTTCGCTCCCGGCCGCCCGCCCTCCCTCCCTGCCGAGCCGCTCTGCGCGGGCGATGGAGGCGGCGGGCAGCCGGGCCCGGGCCAGGGCGGCGGCGGGAGCCGGGCCCGAGGGAGGGCAGGGGGAGGGAAGATGCTATTTTTAATCCAATGGCAGCGGCGGCGGCACCAGCTGCGGCGGCGGCACTCGGGGGTCCCGGCGGGGGCGGGCGAGGGGCAGGGCGGCGGGGGCGGGATTCCCGCGGGGGCCTCGCGTTTCACCCCAAAACCTTCGTTCCCAGGAGGGGAGCACGGAGACTTCGCTCCTGGTCTCCCCGGGTAGCCCGGGGCAGATTTCTGCTATAGGCGCTGTTATTTATTTTTAAGCATTTAAAGACTATATACATATATGTGTATATGTGTGTGTGTACGCAGCAGCATATATATGTATGTGTGTATGTATATATATATATGCATGTATATGTATATGTGTGTATATATAAGCATATATATAAAAAAGTATATATGTATATGTATGTATGCATATACAAGTGTGTATATATGTAAGTATATATGTATATGGTATATGTACATATATTTTTATATGTGTGTGTATATGTATGTATTTTTGTATAAAATATATACAGTAAAAAATTTCTTCTATGTATTTTCATTCTCAGCCCCTCATTGCCCAGTGCCACAGGTGTCTCATGTGTCCCATGGCTCTGTCCTGGTCCCACCAGGGCCGTGCATCAGGATGTCCCCATGGTCAAGAGGAGCAGGTCTGTGTGGGGGAATATAGGGCGGGAATGCCCAGCCAGGGATGCCTGAGAAGCCTGTGGTAGTGCCAGGAGCCAACCCCCAATTTTGTGTCTTCTGGGGCAGTACCTTTACCTTAAAATGCCCTTTTTTGGCCTTTGCTGTGTTTCTCTCTGCTTTTCACTTTGAAAGAATAATGTTAGAGGAAGGAGAAATAGAATGAAGTTTGTAGGAAAACAAATATTGCTATTGTTTTCAAGCAATATCTAGTAACTACTACATATGCCTGGCAGCAAAGCGTTAAAGAAATGACCAACCCATTTAAAATGAAGATGCATAAAGTAATGAATAGCCTTCCACCCACAGTCCACAAAATATCCAAGGATTCAGTGATCACTTCCAAAGAGGTGATGTGACCTTTACTAGAACCACCCTTTACCTCAAAAGTTTCAATAGGTGGTTCTAGGAAAATCTCAAAAACAGAATTGAAAAATGCTTGTACCCAGTTATGAACAGGCTGTGAGCAGACTAGCACGGTCTGTTCTCAGCAATTTTTACTACTGAAAAATCAAGTGTTGGGAACAATGTGAAACACTGAGGTCAGAATGTGATGTCCATGGAGTGGTTTTAGACTTACTGAAAAACAGACATTACATCAGACTTGTGAGCATCATTGGATGCTGGATAAAAAACACTAATACAGGGTCAGACAGATTTATTTTACCTGAGGAGACTTTGTGCTTTTTTAATGGCTTCTCTTATGAATAACTCAGCATTTATAAACAATGAGAGCCATAAGAAGACATATGAGCCATCTAACCTGAAAGATTGATTCTAACAAAAAGAACAAGCAAAGCACTGATAGAAAATCAATGTCTTTCTAATGTTTGGCAGTGCCAGGAACAGCAAACAAGGCAGTTTTTGCTTAAAACAGTCCATGCCGTGTTGCCTAATGTAAAAAACCAGAATTTTATCTTTTAAGTTTCAAATCACTAGATGATATGGGGTTAGTAAAGGGCTTGGACTTACTTCCTTTAAAAAGTGAGGATTTTGAATATGGACAGATAATTTAGGGTCACAAACTGTAAGAGGTACTATCCACCACTCTTGAGAAATTTAAGCCCAAGAGTACCATGGCCTGTAGAACCTGAGGAAACGCGTCCCTCTAGTGGCAAAAACCTGCCAGGTGAAAAGAGAACCCTTTGTATTCCCTACAAAGTTGCCAAAAGTGGTGTAGAAGAACAGCTGTACAGTTCTGAAAATGCATGGCAGGTATGTGTGAAGATATTTTTCTCACTTAATTCATCTCCCACCAACTACCTGACATGGAGACTTGAGAAAAAAATACTCTTAGTTTCTTATATCTTTCACTTGAAACTATAAATACTAGAAATCACAAAATGAAAACTAGTATTATCAACTTGTTCCATGTATGTTCTGAAGCAAAGGAGTGACTGTTGGAAATTGCATTAAAGAATTTTCACTGATTAACAGCTTTAATATCTGTATGAGCTTAACTGCCACACAGTTTCTTTTAAGATACTGGAATCAACACAAACATTGTTTATTCATTTCCATCAGCAAACAGCGGGATGTCTGTTCCATAGCTCAGTCACAATTTGCCAGTATGAATTTAAGAGCTTGCACACTGTCCTAAATTGTTTAATTGTCGGGTGAGGATTTCATAGAATTGTCAACAAGATTTTTGTCAGGTGTTTCATAATGATACCAAGGTCCATCTCCCCGGTGTCTCATCAGTCTGCGTGCCTCCACCTCCAGCATCCTAAAAAAAAGGCAATAGACACCCTAAGCATAAAGTTTGTTGATGTTCAGCATCAAGGAATTACTGAAAAATCAGTGACTTTAGCATCAATGGTTTATAAATACTGCTGAAACATACATAGTACCAATATATGAAGGGTTCAACTAAGACATGAGCTATTAAATCTTTCTATTTTGGGGGTTTTTTTCAGCAAGTTGTTCCACAAGGGAGGAATAAACATACTGGCAGCAGTTTTATCACAGCCTAGCTGTGAGCATTAGCAGGGGTAAAAAGAGCTACACCTTTATAAATACCAAGTGTTTTGAAGAGCCCCCGTCCTTGGATTGTTCTGGTAACCTGAATCCTGAGAGGGCAGCGACAAGAGATATCGTAACTCCCACTGTGGCAGCAGCCAGTGCAGGCAGCACTCAGGGGACACATGAAAGCACTTTATGTCAGCATCCTGCTCAGTATGTCATGCAAAATCAAAGAGTCAGCTACAGTATGGATCAGTATTTTAACCCCCTCAACTACAGAACATACCTCACTTCAGCTTTCCTCGCTTCCACATCAAGCAGAGCCATGTCCTTCTCGTAGCTCTTCTCAGGGGGGTCAAGTATGTAACGAGCTATCCAGCGGCTTATGGGGTGCTGGAAAACATAAAAGCAGAGATTATTTGTGCAATTTCCAAGTAGAAATGTCATCATAACTGAATCATTTTGTATATCCACAGTCCTGAAAAGTTGTCATTGACATCATGAGCACTGCCATTCAAACCGTAACAGTAAAGTTACAAACATGCACAACTATGTGTGAGATCAGAACCCTAAAAAGTCATATTTCTTTTACAATTCTTAATGCCAAGATAACCTCCAGATGACTGTTCTGTTGCAAAATTAAAATTTAATGGAGGACATAATTTATTTTCTTTCTGTTGAAGTAAAGTTCCTTAAACTGCCATTCTAATGGCAGAAGTGAACTCCAAACCTTACTTACTTCAAAGTTTTGCTGCCACATAGAGGGCATCTCACTAGGAACAAAAGTGTAAATGAGCTGAAATAGTCACAATAATATTGCTGAATTCAATTACTTCCTATCAGAAACAAAACAGTGCTTGCAGCAAGAAGCCAGGGACTAATTTTAAGAAAATACAATTAAATTGAAAGCAGACAACCTTGAGTTTGTGACTATAAAAATCTTCAATTCTAGATACAAAAGTGTGTGTGATATTGGACTTTAAAACAACACTGGCAAACAACACAAAGGAAAGAAATGTCACTTTAAATTCCAATTTCTTACGACTCGTTAGAAAAGAAACAAAGACAAAACCTGCATGCCATGAATGCAGAGGACTGTTCTTATTATTCAGTAGTATTATAGAAGAATTCTTGGCATACAGCTTCAGCAGTTTACTGCATACAGAGCATTTGCATCTGCTCGTGTCAATAAACAGATTTCCTACAGCCTTATACATGTTCCATAAAGCTGCAAAAAAGTTTACCAAAATCAGAACTGCATATTTGAGTTTTACTACACTGATAGCCATCATCATACTCCATTCATTTCACTCCCAAAAGTATTATCAAGAGAAGGGCTGTCAATAACATGCCCACCCTTTTGCATGGTACACTTACTTTGTAGTATTCCCAGTGCTCTGGAACATAACCTTCGGGAATCTCTGCAAGTTCAGCTTCACCTGACAAGCAAAGGAGGGGAGGAATATTTAACTCTATGATTATTTTCCAAAGCTACCTTATATTCTGCCATTCAGATCAGGAAAAGATCATTATTCCACATAGAGAGTACTTAATCCCTCAGTGTGAGCTCCATTCGGAAAAACTGAACTTGCAATTTTTGCAGACACGTCACACTGCAAGTATCTAGTTCATAGATTTTAAGTGACACACCAGAAGGGTAAAATTAGCAGCTATACAGAAGAAACAACTTGGATCACGTCCACAGAAATGCCCTTTAAAGTACAGGAGCTGAAAGCATGGATTTTTCCTGATTTCTCTATTAAATTAATTACATATCATTACAGCAGTAGATTTAACACATGTATTGCCAAGCAGAATTTTGGCATCTTTGCTAGATAAAAAGCCAGAATTGCAATCTTGTTACAGCAAGTAACTGAACTTCACTGATGTCTGAAAGCCTGCTAAAAGAGGGAATATATTTTTTTTTAAATGTGAGAAACTTTTTTTAAAAAAGTCACAACTAAAGCAAATATACTGGGAACATTTTCTATGTACTTCTACAATATCGCTGTATTTTTTAGGCCTATGCCATGGTCTTCCAAAGAGAGAGCCTTAAAAGATTCCTTTTTTTCTATCCAGCATGCTTAATTCCCATTTAATAACTTTTTTGCTTAGCCCTGACAGAGCACTCACCAATGAAGACGTTGATATATGTTAAGAGCACTGCCACTGGTATTCCCGTCAGGAATATATAGAATTTCTGTAGAAGGGATAAAAACAAAAGGTGTAGGAAACTCAGAACCCTGACAAATTTACATGAGGTCTTGTCTGAAAATGGTGGAACAGCCAATAACTCTTAGATTTGCATTCCTAGGTTGGAAAGGGATGTTGTAGGTAAACACTGCTGATGGCAATGAGTTACTTAATGAACCACAGCACACAAAGAGCAACGCTGTGTCAGTCCATGAGCCCGTTTGGGTCAGATTCACATCTCCCAGTGAGGTCAGTCTGTGCAGCAGCAAACAGCAACACCTCCCTGAAATCTGCCTCAGCATCTTGGCATGACTGGCTCCAGCACTCAGCTGGAATGAGGCACTGACAGCAAAACAATAATCCAACACCAATGCAACCACTGTGGGCTCTGGTAGCCGTGGAAGGCAGATAAAGGAGTCCTGATCGCATGAAGGGAGTTGTATCAAATTGGCCGTTGCCCCTTATAACAGGATTTATCCAAAACCTGGCTTTGGAAGGGTCACACTCAGGTCAGGCTTCCTAAATCTCACCTCTGGTGTTAGTGGTTGTAGGTAACTGAAGGTAAGCCCTGTAGAAGAGGAACTGATATGTTTCAAAAGGGAGGATGAAGTAGAAAGCATTTGTGGGTCATGCATATACGAACACAGACATGTAATTTAAGAATGCTACAACAGCAGTAATTTAAGTACCTATCGCAAGCTTTGCTATCTAGCCAGTCTTTTAACTTCATCTAGCCGTGATTTTACAGCATATGACCAGGAAAATTTTGAAGAAGACCTGAAATTCTTTTTTATGTGAATAGTGCCAACCACATCTTAGATGCTGTCACATAAACAATAGAGGAAATTGTATTTTAGACGCTCTTACACCATTTGCAAGCCATGTGTTATACTGAATGCAATACATTTGATTTTTAACTCACCAACAAGCTCAGAAATCGAGAATCATAAAAACTCGTTGCCTTGATGATAAACATTCTCTTCCCATGGCTGCCGCTGTGTCGTACAGGAACTGAAAATTGAACCAGAGTATTATGGTTTTGTACCCCACTGGTGCTTATGCCAGGACAAGGTCAAACATACGTGGGAAAAGAAAAAAAAAGAAGAGTGCACAACAGCGGCTGAATTTTCTGCAGTTCACCTGAAGTAATTTCGTATTTTGCTAGCATGAACCTATTTTTCTTCTAACTTTAGACATAGATCTATGACTACCTGTAAGCACCAACACGTGAATCAGTGCATGTCACCAAACAGGGCCAAGCAAATTGACAATTAGAATGCCAGGAGGGTGGGCCTCCCGCCCGTATCCAACCATGCTTTACCCAAACCCGGCAGTTTTCACAGGAACGGGGACACAACACTGCACCTGCTCAGCCCCCGGCCCTCCCGCGGCCTCCGGGACGGCATCTTTGCCCCGCTCCGCAAGGTCACCTCGCCCCCACCGCCCCCGCCCCGCCGCTCCCCCGCCGAGGCCGTACCGAGGGTGCTGGGGAGGCGGGGGGCGATCCCGGTGATCCCGGTGATCCCGGTGGTGCCGGCGCCGCCCGCCCGCCGCGCCGCCCAGGCCGCGGCCGCCCTCAGCACCAGGCTCATGGCCGCCATGGCTGGCACTGGCACGGGGCGGGGCCGGCGGCGCCGCTTCCCGCCGCGGGGTGAAGCCGGCGGCCGCCATCTTGGGGAAGGGCAGAGCCTTCCCTGTACCTCCGGCGCGGTGGGAGGGCACGAGGGGTGAGGCCGCGCGGGCGCCATCTTGGGAAAGGGCAGAGCGCTCCCTGTGCTCCCTGTCCCGCGGGAGAGCGCGGGTGAGGCCGGGCAGGCGCCATCTTGGGAAAGGGCAGAGCGCTCCCTGTGCTCCCTGTGCCGCGGGAGAGCGCGGGTGAGGCCGGGCGGGCGCCATCTTGGGAAAGGGCAGCTCCCGCCCCGTGCCCCGGTGCTGTGGGAGGGCGCGGGGTGATGGCGGCGGCCGCGGCCATGGCTGCTCTGGGCCGGGGCCTCACGGCCGCGCTCCGACTGCCCCGGGCTCGGCCGGAACTCCCCGGGTACGCACCGCGCCGGGGGGACTCGGGCTCAGGCACGGGGGGGCAGGCGCTGTTCCCAGGAGGAAGGAGAGCCCTTGGCGGGAGGCGGGTGTCCGTGTGTCCCGGTGTCCGTGTGTCCTGGCTCCGCCAGCCAAGGTGGTGCGTGGTCGCAGGCACCGTGTAAGGGCAGCATAACGCGGTTCCCTGTGCCTGTAGAGTCCTGCAGTCATTGTGCCGGTGCTTCCAGCGTGGGTGGGCTTTGTGCTTTCCCGTGTGTCCACAGCTTTTGCCATTGAGGCCACGACGAAGGGCGTGGGTTCTCCCTCTCTGGAGACACCCCTGGATGCGTTCCTATGTCACCTTTTCCTTTGGCAGGGGTTTTGAACTGCATGATCTCCAGAGGCCCTTTGTAATTCTAAAAGCTCTGTGATTCTATGATCTACTCTTGTACAGCATAGCTCAAACTTACTCCTTAATTTTTAATTGTTCATTATCTCTGAGTATAGAAAATTAGATAATTAGATGACCGGGAGGAGAAAACACCGAGATGACATTTTTGTGGCTAAGCAAACCCCTGCCTTTCCCCCCACACCTGTCCGTAGGACCTGTGCCTTTGTGAATGAAACAAACATTCTCATTTAGCGGAATATTATTTTTCTTATCATACAAAGTTTTCCTTCTAACTTTTATGCAGAATGGTGCTGAATCTGTACCACAAGAACCTACGAAAAATTGAGCCCCTCCATCAGGTGAAGTTCCTGCACACAACTGTGTCTCAGAGGGGTCTAGAGGAGTTTTTTGATGATCCAGGAAACTGGGGGGAAAAAAGTGTAAAGTCTGGTGAGTTATATTTAGCATTTCTGATAGTGATCTTTGAGCTGAAATCTGGGGTTTTTGCATCATAGGGAGTATTCACAGCTACATAAAACTTACTTTTCTATGTATATGTACATACATCCACTTGTGCATCTTTATGCCTGTTAATTTTTCCTGTGTGTAGTCAGTGTTTATGAAAGTAAATAGCAATTGTGCAGCAAAATGTTTTGTTGTAAATCCTGTGCCTTGCTCTGAAGTGAGTGTGTCACAGAAGAGGTGTGCTTTGATGAAATGTAGGTCCTATGGAAGAAAACTAGTCCAGTGTAGAGGTTCATTTTACAGCTTTCCTTATTCCCAGCCTTTTACAAACACAGATAAACACTGCGTGTAGTTGCCTTTTTGCATTGTGTTTTAAAAGCAAAGCTGAATATCCTCGAGGATGGCTGTCCAAGCAGTAGTATTTTTTTAAAAAGTGGTCTTTGTACTGTTGTGTCAGCTGAGCCTAATAGAAGCACGTTTTTTATTTTCCAGAATAAGAGAACTTTGTTCCATTAAATTAATGGTGGTTTTTTATCTTTTACAGGGGATTCATGGAATATAAAGCAGCTAAGGGGCAAGAGTAGTGAAGACCTGCACAAACTTTGGTAAGTAGGTTTTAGTGAAGAAGCTTCTTTTCTTTCTGAGCAGCTCTGCGCTTTTTAATGAAGTGTGGCTGGTGAACTTATCCAGTAACTTTAGTCTGCCATAGAGCTCTGCAGGCTCCAGCCAGCTTTGGGCCTGGATCAGCCCCGGTTCTGGCCCTGCTCAGAACACAGAAGCTGCACTGCAGGTGGCTGTGGGACAGCTGTGTCTAGTTCAGAGGGCTCAGGTTGGGTACAAACCCTCTGGGGATCATTTGAATTGGACAGACTTGGTTGTCAGTGCCTTCTGGTGGACTGGGCACTTCGTTTCATCAGGGTGCTCAGGCTGGCATTTATTCTGATTTAGGAAGTTTCTGAAGCTGGAGGTTGCATTGCCACTTCAGGGCTGTGCCAGGGCTGAACTTTAATCATGACTGTGAACAGCTTTTTCCTTGCTTTGACTTGTCCTTTTCCTGTGTACATGTAAGAAAAATCTGGCTCTGTCCAGGTAGTGGAAGACAACTTAGTGTTAAACTCTTCCCTCCCAAGCCTTCTTTATTCCAGACTAAGTAAACCTGTCTCCCTCATTCTCTTCTTTTGTTTATGTGAAGCCAGCAGGCACAGGATATGGGATTACAGATAGTAAGTGAATAACTGCTTAGCTATCCAGGAGTTATTTTTGTATTACTGTGCCTTCTGCTCTAGGTATGTCCTGCTGAAAGAAAAGAACATGCTCTTAACTTTAGAGCAAGAATCCAAACGACAGCGCAAGCCTATGCCCAGTCCAGAACGATTAGAAAAGGTAACTTGTTCACACTACATAAAAAATAATAACTCTTAAGTAGAATTGCTGAAAAATCAAGTGTTTGTAAACTTGTTAAAGACCATTTTTTTAAAATTATTTCCCTGATTTTAGTGTATACACGAACTGCTCAAGTCATAGTTTGGTCAAGGCAGCTTTCTCATTGTCCACTGGGTGTTACTGGGGCTGCGACCAGACTCCAGTGAAAACTAAAATAACCCAACAGCCACTACAAACTATAAGCAAATCTTTTGTTTGCTTCTCCTGCTTCCTTCCGACCCCTGCCTCAGAGCTTCCTATACTTCTGCATCAGCATTGGATCTGGCTTTATGCATTACCCAGCTGGTCTTTAGTCAAGTATCAGACTGCCAGTTATTTCATATCTGTCATGCTCTCAAGTTAGGTTTTTGAAGCACCCATTCCTTACTGTTCTAGTACACAGGGCCTGCTGAGAAAGAAGTCATGATCAAACTCCAGCATGTTTTACCATTGTTCTCCCTTTAAATTTTGTCTTGAGCTTTTTTAAATTGTCAGCATTGTTTTTTGTTGGTGCATCCTGAAACTGTTTACCATTTCCAGGTAGAAACGTCTATGAAAAATATAGACTTGGTTGTCAGAGAAAGAGAAATTGCTCTGAGGCTTTTACAAACGGGCCATGAAAAGCCAGTCCCTGGCGAGTGGAGACACGACTTCTTGGGACGCACCTTCTGGTATGGAAAGCCTTTTTTCTTAACATGTGAATTTTTCTTGTGGTGTGTCTCTCTCCCAGAACGTCCTTATCAAATCAAGGAAAGATGCATATACTGTATAAAACACAGGAGATGCAGTTACAAACCAGGCCAGCCAGCAAGAGCTGGAAATAAATACCCACATACTAATTCTGCAATCTCCCAGACCACTTCATCACTGTACTGAAACTAGAAGAAATTGGTAAAATCCCAGAATGAAAACAATGTATACATTCTGTAATCATTTTTATCTGTCTCCAACAGGTACAGTTACAAGGAATGGCCAATACCGTGGCACTTGAACAAAAAACACAAAAAGAAGAGATTCTATTACTTACCTCATGTGAATCACTTCATCAGGTAAAAAGATTTTTTTCACATTGAAAGTTCTCTTCTTCTGTTCCTGTCCTTATTCCACTTTAAAAGGAAAAAATAGTAATAATCCTTTGGCTTTCAGCTACTAGACTGAAAATTAGGCTTTTTAAAATTTACAGCTTGCTCTGTTTCTTTTTTCTGTTCCCACCTCAGTTACCACAAGACATGGTTATGCAGTTGCACTGTATAAGTAACTTCAAATGCAGACTACCAAAAATCCTCCCAGGGGCTGAACTTCTGTAGAATTCAGAAGCAGAGTAAAAATATTACTTTGCAGGCTTTTTTACTTATCAAAAGCAAATGAATACTGAAGTTGTTCATCACTGAGAGCCTCTATCTGATGGGGGGGGAGCTCATTAAGGTGGTCACAAGCTGGCTTGAAATTAACCACATCAACTTCTCTGTTTCAGACTCAGACTTGAAAAAGCTTTACGGAAAAGGGCAAGGCAGCAAAACCTGGAGAGGACGAGGCAGAAGGTCTTGGAAAGGAAGTTCCCTGACCTTGCTGTGAAATCCCAGAGCCAGTAACATGCTGGAAGAGCACTGCAAGCAATCGGTCGAGTGTCTGTGGAACATGAATCGTGTTCTGGAACCACAAATGACTCCACTGAGCATTCCAGACAGCCTCCATCTTTTTTTTTTGTTTTAATACCACATTTGACTTTAATTAAACTTGTGATCTGGAACTAAAAAGCAGCTTTGGTGTAATTTCTCACATTCCCAGAAACAAATGTTGTGTTATCCAGCTGTTACAAGAGAGACTTACATCAGGAACAGTGAAGAGCAGCCATGGAGTGCCAGCTGACAGTAAGAAGTGTATGGGTAATATTTACCTGGTTTAGTTTAACAAATGTACATTAAAACCAGACCGAAACATGAAAGCATCTGAAGCTCACATACAAGCCTTTTTTTTCCCTGACCCTATTTTTCTGATATATTTTTCTGAGTATTTTCCCTGAGTTACAGGTAAGCTACCCAAGGTGTATTTGCTTTCTGCATAAAGGCACTGGTAAATGGGACTCTTCTGTCTGCTATGAGGAATTTTTTCCCCTGCTTTATAAGTCTGGCTTCTTAGAAAGTATGAAATACTCAGCATGGGAACTTCTAACTATACAGTTGTCCTGCCTAGACTTCTTTTCTTTGTTTTCAATTCAAACACTTGTGCAATGGGTTTTTTTGCAGAGTGAAAAATGTTTGAAGGAAGACTGCAATAGTCATCTATGAAATTAAAGTAGGTACTGCTGCTGCTCTCAGGTCACAGAAACACCTTCACCTTTCACTTTCTGAAAGCTTTTAACCTCCATATGAGGTGGTCTAGAAATCTAGACTAAAGTCACACCAGTCTTTCAGGAAGCAAATGTGCTCAGCAGTATAATCTGGTAAAACACTGCAAGGGAACCAGTAATGTTTCCTGTATCTGTCTCCATAATTTTGACCTTCACTTACTCCTCTGCATGACACAAAATTCCCCCTATTTAAACTCAGAATCTTTATAGTGGTAAGAAAACCTCCAGAAGTGTTTTGCTCTCCGTATGCTGCTGGAATATTAACAGGTATTACTACTGCACTGCAATTCTTTTAAGATAAAACAGAAGATAAAAGCTGGTTTGGCATATTGAAATCTAAGCACACCACTGAGGAAAAGCTTAAAAACACCACGCACTGCAGGGGACTGAGGTGCCAGTTCAGTTGATGTTCCATGTTCCACTTGAATGCAAACTGGACTGAGTCTTTTTCTTCCACAATGGCAAGAGCTGGTGACTTGGATCACTTGGTGCAACTCTGCAGTTTGCCTCATTTTGCAAGAGAAATGGAGTTTGTCAATAGCTTTGAAAATCTGGATCAAGCAACTTTGTCTCAAGAGTAACTCATGAGTCTCATGATAAGACAAAAGCAGACTGGTTTGATAAATTACTTTATTATTTGGAGGTAATGTGAAACTTTTCAAATAGAGGCCTCATAATTATTTACCCACAAGAGCTTTTAGGATACAAAAATGTAGCAGTACTGTTTATTTTTTTTAGATCAGTTAAATGCTATTTGGTTTTCCACAGCTTTTGAGATAAGGAGCAAAACTTCATTGTGTCCCAAAACAGACCATCACACCACTGTAATTTAAAGTAAGCTTAAAAGCAACATCAAGCTGCGTCTTGACAGCCAATTCCTGCTGAAAAAAAAAGTCATCCCCGTTCCTGTGACCCTGAGTGCACCTTCCCCCTGCAAACACAGGCACTTACAGACCCTGCTGGGAGGCACAGAGGGAGCCACACCAGCCATGGGCACACAGCAGCTGCTCCTCAGCTACAGCTCCCTGCAGCAGGGTCAAGCCACACACTGAAAGCTTCTGACTGCTCCCAGTCTTGGAGAGGCAATTCTTTGTCTCAATTCCTCTGTCTTGAACAAGTTTTGCTTCTCACCTACATCACAAAGGCATTAAATACATTCTTAGACATCAGGTGGAAAGCATTGCTTGCGTACTGAAATGAAACTGCTCCGTAACAAAAAATTAGCAAACCAGTGCTTAATATAACATTCACTCCATGGAATGTAACACTTCTGTGAGACAGTAAAAGTTTACACTAAAATAGATCAATGAATACAAACTTTCAACTTTTAAAACAGCAGAGTAACTTTCTCTGCAAGTACTCACAAGGTTGCTCAAATATAAGAGACCAAATTTTATTTTTTAAGAGAAAAATAAGAGCAATTTAAGGCCAAAGTACCAGCAAGGAAGACTAGTATGTGAAAGCAGACAAGAAATTAGACAAGAAATATTTAATAAATAAGCACAGGCATTTGCAAGGTTATGCCTCTATCTATTAGCTAACCTGTAAAGCTGTTCCCAGGAAAAGATACTAGAGAAAAATAGACATTTATACAAAATCATAAAAAGCTTGTTACATGAATTATTGCTTTACAAGGGACGTAAACATCCTTTTTCTATTATAGTACCAATTAGGTCTCTCAACATTTCTAAGGTTTGTTAAAATGGAACTTGAATTATGAAAAAAACCCAATATAAACTTTCTACAAAAACCAGTCCATCCCATTCCTGAGTATGCTAAAGCTATAAAACAGAAGGAGCACCGAGCAGGCAGCAGTTTTCACAGTAAAAAGGTCTAAGGACATTTTCTTTCTACACACTGTTTTCCTCCTTCTTCATATTCTTGTTTAGAAATCCACATCTGTTGGAAAGTACCCTACAAAAAAAAAGAAACAAAACCAACACAAAATAAATATCAGAACACAAAGGAAGGTTAATTGAAACATGATTAGCTTTTCCTAGGAGGGAGAACAAGCAAGTCCTTGCATTATATGAGGTAATAGGACTTGACCTGCTTAACTATCTCTTCCTTGACTTTTATTGCTAAGGGATTAAACTCAAGACAGGAAGTGCAGCACCAAATGCTTATTTCAGTCTCCCTTTCCCATGATGATCAATTAATCCCCACAAACCATTTCAGCACTCAGAAACTTGTAGACCTACACACAGGAATATGATGCAGAAACAGGTTTGCTACTTTCATGGTCTACTAGATACAGTCTAGAGAAAGTGCATGTATTTCAAGATTGCACCTTGCCATTAAAAATGGGAGAACACGGAAGGATATGTTGTCACTGGAAATGCTCATACCTCTTTTTAAAACAGATTCTCTTCACCTTACCATGAGGATAGCCAAGATGATGATTACATAGCACAAACTCTGCAATGCACACTTCTGGGGAATCAGATGTCTGGGTGACAGTGCTGTTCAGCACAGCAACAAAGTAACACAGGTCTACTAACCAAAGAAGCCAAAATGGAGCCCCCAATCCACGAGCTGAACCTCCGCTCCACAGTCGTGTTGTTCGCTATCAACTTCAGGCGCATGCTCTGCACAGAAAAGGAGCCAAAACCAAACGTCAAACTGGAAGCTGGTGACCTTTAGGGACAAGCAGCAGAAGGAACCTGGTGTCTATACCAACATGCAGCTTAAAAAGGTCCATTTTAGTACATCTGCACTACTGCTCATCTGCCCTCTATTTAGAATTCAAAATCAGCCACAGTGGAACAGGAAATGTGGCTTTTACCTTGTCTCCCAACAGCAAATGGTTACGGCAAGGAATAGGGCAGGTAGAGAGCAATATCACAGTGTATACTGTCATCTCCAACACTGCACTGGGACTAAAATGACTAATGTTGCTAGACCTAACTTTTATCTAGCCTTTTTTGGACCCATTCATTCCTTTTGCTTTCAAAATGCCTTGTAGCAATAAAATCTTTGCATTTCAATGGGTTCCTCCTCAGCTATTATAAGCAGTGAATGAACACATTTCTCAGTTTCTCCTAACATTCACCATTTCAGAGTTGTCACAAGCAGAACATTTTTGCTTGAATACTAAAATTCAAGAAATATCGTAATTATATCTACTCTCAGATGCAAGGTATCAATACTTTCTTTGACATCAAGTCATTAAAAAATATGTAAATATGTTACTCATAGACAAAACCTAGTGATTTAAGTTGTCTGCCATATCAAGGAAAAACAATTGCCACCATGACGTGACCTCAGGCAGAATGACTGAATGTGCCTCAAGTTAGTCAGCAACACTTCAGAAGAGAGACCATCAAAGGAAATACTGGCTGTTGCTTTAGGAAAATTACAGAACTTAGGATCACAATATGAAAGCAAGAGTGAAGCAGTAAAATATTCATTCCAAGGTATATTGGAATTTATTCTGTCTAAAAACTCTTCCAAGAATTCTTTCTTTTCTTTAGAGAGGGAGGTTTCTTAACCCTGAAGAAACCTGTTCAGCTGTCAGGTTCCTAAGAAAGTCAAAGCAATGATATCCTTGAGTACTTATGTGGCAGAAAAGTGAAAGGGTAAATACTCAATGCAGTAATGGAAAGAGTTGTTTTACCGGTGGGGTTTTCTGAGACAGCTCCCTGTTCAATCTGTCTGTGAAACTCTGTATTAGAGTGTTTCCTCCTGCTACAATCACGCTGCCATAGAGACCCTAAAGAGAAAAAAACAACCTAGAGCATTAATTCTGAAATCATTCTGAAAACAGCTCTTTCTCACAATAGAGAGGGGTGGCACAAGGATGTATAGTCAACAGCAATAATACATCTCTTGATGCCAACAGTATTACCTCTCCCAATTCAGTTAAATATTTAATCACTTAAAAATATTGCAAGGCAGCTTAATATTTAACTATAAAAGGAAGACAGAAGCCATATGATTAATGATTCTAAATTATTTCACAGAACGATTTCTACTATGAAGAACCCTCAACCTACACATCTCCCCTGTATCCAAATTGTTGGGTTTTTTTACAGCTGAATGCAACCCCAAAAGAAAACCCTGCAGCAGTTTTCTATCTCGCTACTGCTGCAGTTGGTGAACACACACCACAGCCCAGCCCACTAAGCCCTCCCACACACTGGTTAACAGAAAAAAGATTTTTGAAAAAACTCCCATGCAGTCTGTATAAAATTGACACCTGAGAAAGATAGAACATTATTTTTAAAAATAAAGTTTTCCTTTAAAGCTTCTTCTCCTCTTTCTACTCTTTATAAATTTGTCATGGTTTAGCATAGTTTGGGTTTTTAGTTAAAGAGGGCTCCATCATGTACATTCCATGTATGTTCTAAACATAGAAGATATTCAAAGTTACAAACATAAATGCTTATCTGAAGCCAGTCCAAGCCAAATTATGCAGTGCCAGCCACAAAATCTGTACATCAGATCTTTAAGTATGGGTAGAAACACTCAGTAAAAGATCCTGATTTAGCATTTTGTAAGACAAAACACTAATGGTATATATCCCTATATACAAACACTTAATACTTACAGAATTATTCTAATGTATTTACCATTATCCTAGAAAATCCACGTCTTCACTGTTGCTGTTCTAGTCCCAAAAACATGTATCAGCACAAAAATATCTATGCTTTAAAACACTGCCTGGCTGACTAACACTTACCGGCCTGATGTCTATATCACACATTCCAACGCTTGTTGTGACAACGTGGCTCACACCCAACATCGTGTTACCAGATAAACCCTGCAGGGAAAATTAGGAATCTACACATCATTGCTTCAAAAGAGCAAGGCATAGAAAAGCCCTGAATGAGTTGAATTTACAAATATTCTGAAGAAGGAGCTAAGCATTTTGTTAGGAAAAAAAAACCCTCCTATTTTCCCAATCACCACCCATTTTGAACATTTCATCATTCCCTTGCCCAGCCATAATTCAAGACAGGTAAATTCTACCCCCAGGAGAAACCCCACAGTGCAAATGCATCCAAATCATGAAATTAAAAATATTATACAAAAGGAAGCCAAGTGATAACCTAGTCATGTAAAGCCTTCCAATCACAGCTATCACAGTGGTTTTACCTTTACATTGGAAGGGTCAAACAATCCCTCAGGAATTTTCAGACGCTCAGCACCGAAGTCACAGTTGTAGCCATTGGGAAACTCGTAATGAACTGTTGGCATCTGTGCTGCTACCCTGGAGCATCAGGCAGAAAGCAACACATTAAAGTGCTTTCTAAACAGGGTGTCAAGTTATCTAAGCAGCGTTATAAACTACAGTGCCAATGGGAATATTGTGATTGATAAGATTTACAAGTTCAAATAAAATTTATTATGATCTCATCTTGGAGTATTAAACAAAAAACTATATCCTGGATATATGCAGTATTCCTACTTTCATAAATAAACAGTGTTTAGATAAAACCTCTTTCCATAACAAAACCAGCCAAGAGCAGTGAACAGGCTGAGCTCCCCACGCACAACTGGTAACTGATTTTACAAGAAAGAAGAAAGTAACGTACTGTTCATCATAGGTTGAATCTGATACTTGGAGGACGGAAGCCTGAAAGTCCTGAATGACACACTGTGGAGTTAAAATTAACATGAATTTATATGAATTTTAGTCCTCAATTATATAAAATTTATAGAATTAGTACTAACTTTTTAAAGATTTTCTAGTTCTTCAAGAGAAAACGCTGATATACTTGCAAACAAAACTTACTTATGGAACACTCAGGGGAGGTGAAAGAGGGAAGAATGACCTACTTACATTACACATGTAATTGTGCCAAGACCTGGTGACCTGGGGCAACTTCTCTTTTCTCTTCCAATTTGCTGGTGACCCCTCACGAACTGCCTCCTGAGATTGTAGGGTACACAATCACCAGGTAAACATTTAAGCCTCTCCCCAAGAAAACATTTACTAAATAAAGTTACTTTCCCACCTTTGAAGCAATCATATATGGAGGAATTATTTCTATGTTCATTTCCTGAAACAATTCCCGGCACTGCATAGTGATAAAATCTCCTGCAAGTGGTGATTTTACAATACCTAGAAGGCAAAGAAGGCATCCAAAATAAAAACTGAAACAACTCACCTGGAAAGTATCCAAATCATGAACAGACTCTCCCAACTATTTGTCAGTGAACTCGATTAGGGTTTTTTTTCCTTTTAAATGGGACACACAGATGTAAAAACAGTAATGAAAGTGTACAAGCAGAAATCAAGCTAACTCAGCCTTGATATTCCAACATAGTTATCCATGAAAGTTTATACCTTGCTGAAGCACATATCCATCATGCACTGGAATAGCAGTGGTGTGTGTTGCCCCACTATCCAAGATGAGACCTGTAGATCTCCCATTAGCAAAACTAGTCAAAATGATTAAGGAAAATATTGTAATTTCCACTTAGAAAAAAATGTTACAATTAAAACCTAACTAGGGATGAGGACCCCAATACATTATTCCTTGGCTCTAAGAAAGGATTTGTCATTTTCCAGTATGTACCATCTTTCTGTGAAGTGCACAACCTCATAGAGAGAGCAGCATTTAACTTCCATCTGTGAACTAACTCAAGCTTTGGAATGTGAAAATTCACATCACTACTATGCAGCAAGCTCTAAGTATATCCCACTCATTTAGACTCTGAAGCTGAAAACATGTTATTATTAGTTTAAAATAATAACAAATATTCTTCTTAAGGCTATGAAAACTTCCAGCTCTAATTACTGTATTTAGTAGTGTGGACACCACCATTTTAGGTCTGTAATATTCTTATCCATAGTATCCAATGAAAAAAAATAGTAATAATAATAAAAGAGTAATAATAATATAAAAAGACTTGGGCCCCAAGGACAGTCAGATTGGGAGAACTTCAAAAATGAGCTCTAATGTCTTAAAGTTCAGAAGCTGAATTTGTTGACTTCCTCCCTGGATGTCTATGGAAGAAGTCAATTTGAAGAAAGTTGACATGCCGTTATACTCGGAATTGCCTGGAGAAAGTTTACCATCATTTCCTGGGGGAGGAAAATAAAACCATACAGTGTAACATTTCAAAGGATACGCTGTCAGAACAGCAGTTTTACACAAGAAAAAAGCCGGGATGTTGTAGTGTTCAAACATCAATTCCGTCAGTTTTTCACGCTTTGCTCTGGTATTCCACTAAAAAATAATAAATCCAAACCACAAGTAAGTGACCAAAAGGAAGCTCTGTTTGCACACTAATAGATTGCTAACACACAATAAAGAAGTGATTGGAAAAATTGCAGCCACAGTTTTCAATCATACCAAAATTCCACAGAGACAGCTTTCAAGTAATTTACTTCTTTAGAACACTTTTTATTCCATTTATACAACAATACATCAATGCTTATTGATCACACAAAAGTGCTGCACACCTTTCCTGTTGCAATAGATTTCTTTACACTTCTACAGCTCTTCCAGTGTCGGGTTCCCAAAGAACTCTCTAAAGCAAGCACCCTGCCTTTTACAAGGGGGAAGATACATGAAGGAACTTGCCCAGTGGGAAGAAAAATAAATCCAGACTTTCCAGTTTCCAAAGCATCTTTCTACAGTGCTACTGTAGCTGTGATTAAGCCAGGATATATCTGAAATATCCAACACATTACTGAAAATGTGAAGTTTTTTCCAAGCCAATACAACAAAGTAAGATGAGGTTTGTAAGGAGAATGTCAATGGGAATGTCTCTATTCAGACACCCACTGAGCCATCAAACATGAAACAGCCATTGCAAATTCATCCACACTCCACAAGCTGTGATTCAACACAAGGGAATAATGAAATTCAAGAAAATCCTTTTCATAAGATTTTATTAAGGAAAGGCATCACTTGTGTATGGCATGTCTACCTTTTCTACTCTGACTTCAAGATCTGCCCTTCAAATGATGAGCATTATTAAATGACAGACACCTTGTCCAGATTTTCCCATAAATTTGTATTTATCCACTTCAGCTGCCTTATAGGACCACTTACAGAAACAAAGACAGAAAAATTAAAACTTCTCCATTATAAATATTATTCTGCGTCACGTTATATTAGTTGTAAGGCTGAAGGAAGCACAATTTTTTGATGGCATTTTATTAAGTGTAACTTAATATATAAGGCATCCAACCATCTTTTTCTTTTTATTCTAGGAAGTAAAATTCCTTTTTTTAACTTTTGTCTTTTTTTCAGTAAGTGAAAAACAATAGCATATTGTAAATACTTCCTGATACAACTCATACCAACTACTTCAAATTGAGGTTTTTTAGACATTTTCCAGAACCTGGCCAAGTATTTTGAACTTGTCACTTCTGTAGCTAAGTTTTAACACTTGTCACCTACAGGCCATTCTCAGACTTATCCAGGACCAATGTTTGCAGTCAGCAAAAAGACTTATCAAAATGCACAGCTGCTTTTACTCACTGGTGCTTCAGACATAAGGACAGGATGCAAACTTGCTTCAGATTTAATATGCATCTTGTAAGTGTGATCCAAAATTGCCTGGAAACTATCCCAGTCTTCAACTGTAACAACATTGACACAAAGAGATTAGTTACATCTAAGTTTTGTTTCATTTCATAAACACATAAAGGCTTTCCAATTTATTTTTTTGCACAGAGCTCTTCAGTCAAACGCTGTCCTCAGCAGACATATACTTCCTCTAACAGCTCTGCAGAATCCTCTTCCTCCACAACTACCATGACTTCAAGAATTACACTGAAAGTCCACCAGCAGTGAAAACCAACCACATTTCCATGCAATTTATAAACCAGTAATCTGTTCTTACAGCCTCTGTTGCTGTACATAGCATCTATCAACACGACTATGACTTCCTGCAGCCTGGCAATGCTATTTTAAAGCTAGGTAGAAAAAGACAAAGCACCATACTCATTCCATTTTTTAAAGGTGAAATGGCTTCCATATTCTCTCTTGGAACTCTCAGGGCATTGGTGTCTATGTAGTAAGTCGGGCCCCCTTGTTTGCCCTTGTCACCATCTATCTCCATCAGAGTGCTGCCATTGTCCCTTTCTAGCACCACACCAATGGCTGTTGGAAAATCAACCTGCAAGGCAAGAGGCAAGCAGTATATGAGGATTAATAATGTTTGGGAAGTTGGTGTTTTTCTCATAAATTCAGAGGCTTCTTTATACAATACAGACAGAACCAACCCCAATGTATTAGGAAGGGTTGTAACTTTCTAAGACTTAGGGCATAAATTCATGGTGAATTTCCATGGAGGCACAGATTCTCACCTTTGGGCAGTCCTCGCCTGCATAGCCTGCTCTCACTGTGTACGAGCCAATGTCAAAAACCAGAGCCCCAACTTCATCTGAAAAGATTGTTAATCAAGATAAATGGTTATTACACTCTTCTGCAATCCTGACTTTTCCCTGCCCACTGCCTGCTTTACAGGCAAAGGAAGAAAAGGAAACCAAGGGATCTTTTACAAGGCAAGGAGAAACTTCTCTATTCAGAACTCCAGCTACCAGAGGGTTATGGGAAAACTGCAGACAGACTTTAACCGGGGCACTGCAATCCCTCCGTTTGGAGTAAGAAGGAGAATTTTAGCAGTAGAGAAAAAACGTAGTTGCAGCTAAACGGATCGCAAGAGAAAGCTTTCAAAAAGTTCTCATTTAACAGTTACACGAAGCCAGGCGAGCCCATAGCCCCCGGGAGGGATGAGGATAAGCAAGGTGAGACTGAAAACAGCGACCATGTGAGGGAAAGGGCCAGAGTACGAAACGCCCATCCCTGCGGGCCCGATCCCCGCGGATCTCTGCACATCCTAAAGAGAACCTGTCCGACACGAACGGTGGTCACGGGGTTGCGCAGAGGGGCTCGAGCGAACCACACCCGGCTCCCGAAGTGCGGGGACCTTCTCCGTACTCCGGTATTGCTGATCCTGCCCAAGGCCGCGGTGCGACCGCTCCCCGGAGGAGGCACCTCGGGGCCGCGAAGGACATAAACAAGGCCCGCTGCCGCCTCCTCCTCCTCACGCGTGGGACACGGAGGGGCCGCGGCAGCGCCGGGCCGGGCTGAGGGAGGCGGGAAGCGCCCGCCGGGGCTGCACGCGCCGCCTCGCGGGGCGGGGGAGGGGAGGGCGGCGCCGGACTCACCTCCCCCGTACACGCCGCCGCTCATGGCTGCCGCTAGGCCCGGCCCCACCGTCCGCCGTGCCCGCACCGCGCCGCCCGGCCCCGCTCCCCGCCGGCTCCGGTGTCCGCGGGCCCCGCGCTCCCCGCCCGCTCCTCTCCCCGCCGACCCGGCAACAAAAGCGCCCCGGCCACGCTCCCCGCCCGCGGCGCGGCCCGACCCGCAGCGCCGCCGCCCGCCCGCCAATGGCAGCGCCGCGCGGGCAGAACCGGCCAATCGTGGCCGGCGGGAGGCGGGGCCTTGCCGCGGGCAGCCAATCCTGAGGCGGGACGCGGAGGGCGGGCAGTCCAGGGAGCGCAGGGTGGGGGGGCGGTGTGAGGGGAGCGGCGGCGGGAGGGGACGGGACGGGACGGGACACGGGAGGTGAGAGGCGCGGGGCAGGTGAGGTGGGCACCGTGAGAGGAATCACAGAATGGGCTAGGTTGGAAGGGACCACAGTGGATCATCTGGTTCTACTTCCCAGCTCCAGCAGGGCCGTCCCAGAGCACGTGGCACAGGATTGCGTCCCCACGGTTCTGGGGTATCTCCAGTAAGGGCGACTCCACATCTTCTCTGGGCAATCTGTTCCAGTGCGCGGTCACTGCACAGGAAAGTTCTTTCTCATGTTCAGGTGGAACTTCTTGTGCATCAGTTTCTGCCTGTTGCCTCTTGTTCTATTGCTCGGCACCACCGAGAAGGGTCTCTGACACCTCCCTGCAGACATGTGTACACATTACCGAGGTCACCTCTTCCCGAGGCTGAACAAGCTCTGCTCCTTCAGCCTTTCCTCATGAAATGCTCCAGTCCCTTAATCATTCTCGTTGTCCTCCGCTGGACCGGTTGCAGGAGCTCCGTGTCCTCTTGTAGTGAGGAGCCCAGAAGTGGACACAGGGAAGGCTGCTGGGTTTGCTGGAGCGGGGAGAGGCGGCCTGTGAATCCTGAGGGCTCGCAGGGTGAACTTGCTGCCACATGCGGACTGGGATGACTCCAGAGCATCGGGACTGTGGAAGGGAGCTGCTGCAACCGGGCCCTCCCCGAGTCCTAGCTGAGAGGAGGCTGTAACCGGGTGGGGTCAGGCTCTGCTCCCGGGCAACCAGCGACTGGACAAGAGGATATCGTCTCAAACTGCCAGGCACAGGTTGGACTCGATGATCTCAAGAGATCTTTGCCAACCTAACTGATTCTGTGATTCCCCTGCTGCTGCCACTGTTCTGTTGGACTCTACCACTGAGAATAAAAAGCTTTTGAAGCCTATCTTGATATCCCTGCCTCGTGTTGCTCCTTTCTTGCTTGGGGCAGAGCCCTTGGTCGCCGAGGCTGGTGTGTCTGCAGAGCTGGGCAGTTCAGCTGCCAGTTTTACAGCTGAACTTGTAGTTAGGATTTCACATCACCTTGTTTGGTGTTGGAGTGCTCAGCCAAACCTGGTGTTCAGCCAGAACAGCCAGAGATGGGTACCTATAAAGCTGTAGGAATTAAAACAAAAGAAAGACCTCAGGCAGTAACCAGTAGTTAGCATTAGAGAAGACTAAAATTTTAACGGGAGAACAGGGGAATTGGCTTAAAGGGCAAGTGTTCCTGGGGTGGACCTTTTTTAATTTTTATATGAGGTGGGGTTTTTTGGAGGGAATGGAAAGCTGTGTGAGCTTTTAAAGTTTACGTAAGATATGTAGCTTATTTTTGTAATACTGCAGCAAGGATCTTCAAGTGATTAGATTTAGCATGCTTAATAGAATATTTTATTTATTACATTTACATTTGACTATGAAGTTTTGGATAGCGTAATGAGCAATCTTAGTAGCACCTAATTATAGGACTATAAATTATAAAAAGAAGTGTTTCTTGTATTTTCACCATAAAACAAAAACTACTGGTGTGAGCTCCCTTTATCTTATTTGTATAGGGAGTTCAGAACTTCCTACAGAACTCTGAGGTTTTTTCCTAAGTTGTGACTTAAGCTTCTGTTATACCTCCCTACTTACACTGAATTTTATCAGGGAGGTAAAAAGAGAGATAAAACTGACATTTGGTGTACCCAGTAGTTTTGTTCTGGAAGCTGAATAAATAAGCTTTGTAAAGCTGTTGAGAATCGAATTAATCACTACAAATCCCAGCAAACTTTATGCTGGTGAAGGGGGAAAGCACCTTAGATTTTGTGTTTGTACTGCCGCTCCCAAGATGCTGCAGTTAACATTGGGCTGGTGAACAGCAATCCCCCTTTTAGGGGGAGAGTGTCAAAACATAGGAAAAGTAGTAAAATCCAGCAGTTCCAAGGGACAACCACTTGAGTGGGTTTTTTTAAGCTCAATTACGACAGTACAAGGAGGTGATTTGATTTACTAACTCTCAAGGGCAAAGAACTTAATTTGACACACAATCTGAGTCTCTGTTTCTTTAAGGAGCAAACTTCATAATTTTATCATGCAATTAAGAAATTCTTTTTATGAGTTATAGTACAATACAACTACAACATATAGGTGCTAGCATTAGAAAGATAAATCCTGCTGTTTCATTAACAATACATCATAAAGTCAGTGCACCTTCATTTTGTGTTATGAAATATTTTCAAGTCAGTATGTTATCCTGATTTCCAGTATGTGGCACTAATACTCAAGGCAGAGTTCTTTGAGGAGGAGAAATTAATTGCAGATGGCAAAAGCGGTTCAGAAAATTTGGAATTACCATGCCAGAGGTTCTTCATTTATCTCCTTCTTGTACTTTATTTTGCAGGGATGATTCGTTGTATTCGTGTGATAAGTGACACTTTAAGCCGGATCCTGCTCTCTGCAAAACAGCTGCTTTTGGCTGATCTGTAAGACAGAAACCAACACAGCATTCTGCTGCTTCGTTTTCTTCAATATTTCTTCAACACAACAACATGCCCTGGAAATCATGTTGGTATCTAGAAGCCTCAGGATTTGATAACCATCCAGAAACAAAGCCAAATCCATGCAATTCACAAGAAACCTGGAGTATAAGGGGAAGGAAATATAGACTGACAACTCTCTAGGTCCTACTTTTGTCTTCCTTGTACTGTTCCTGGTGTTTATATCAGTGGAAAGTGTGCAGAGCATCACTGCTGTGGTTTGACAAGGTTTTGCAGTGACTTTGCTTTGGAGCAGGTGGATGACCCTACACTGTTTGATGCACAAGAAGAATGGACTTGAGGCATCTGTTTTCAGCAGAGTTCAGCCTGACTTAAGGATTTGCAAATTTCAGATTATTTCAGTGAACTGCACATCATCCTATGTTTGCATAAGAGCAGGTGAAATCTATAATCTTGCTACCACTTTCCATAATGAACCCAAACATTTGGGGTTTTTTTAATAACATTTGCTTAGTTTCATCAGAAGCAAGAATTATAAAATCAAAGTAGATAGAAACAATTAATGTATTTTATCTAGGTTTCCATATTGGTACGAGTGGCTGTAATATCTTGGCAGGAGTTGTGATGCAGGTGTAACACAAACCATGTGCTTTTCATGGGAATATCACATACTGATTTACTGCGTGTGACATTGCATATAGTAACTCTAGAGGCAAACACTGGCATAAATTGTCCACAGGAATAAAGATAAGAATCATTTAAAAGTGAGGCATGAACCGAGACATCAAATGATGGTGCTTACTCATAAGCAAAAATTAATTCCATCAGTGATAATCTGGAGAAACGGAAGTTTCCTAATTATTGCTTTGAGATTTTTAAGACTTCGTTGTTTCAAGCAAGTGCATTCACTTTTTTGAACATAAAGCAATGTAGAAAGTAATGTATATGTCAAGCCCAAACTGAACAGAATGAGTTTTTGCTTCTCAACAAGCTGCACTTCCCCATGGGGTGGCTGATGGCCTGTTGCTTTTGAGCTGTGCCATACAACTGCCAGCCAGTCTCCCAGACTGCATTGCCAGCAGACTGGCTGTGACAATGGCTTATTCGTGATGTCTGGGTTCCTCCTTGTTCCTTGATTGCAAAATGCATCTTAAAGGTTCTGTTTTTCCTATTTTCAGATGAGGTCTTGAATTTCTTAGGTTTATGTGACCTAAGAAAGCATCTGTAGATGAAAAAGCAAAATAATCATTAATACTCATTCACTCAAGAACTTTGTGTGACCTCTCAGCTTTCCACTTTCTTTGCTAAAGTACTCGGGTGCTTTATTTAATTTAAATATTTCCTTTCCTCACAGGGATGCTGAGTATAAATGTGCTATCATTCTCCTTCTGCAGAAAATGAGCAAGAACAGAAATTAAATGCTGAGCCTCACTAAGGGGCCTCATCATTGTCACAAAGAATTTTAGGTTCTTATCTCAGACTGCAGTCCAAGCACTGAACTATTTCATATAAAATGTACTAAACACAGACATCTTAAACCTGGATGAGTACTGCTGTTTGGTCTTAGCAATTGAAAATGCTGAGGAAAGGAGAAGTGTCTGAAATCCCTCTGTGACTCCAGCAAGGCAGTCCTGAGGTTTTATGTTCCAGAATCTTCTTTTGGAGCTGGTGTGTTTAACTAGTCCGTCTGCAAAAGGCCTGTGACTCACTCTTATTGTAGAACATGATTGAAGGAAGAGATGATGGTGCTTGCCATTAATACACAGTCAACTTTCCATCGCCAGTGGATGGCCTTACTAGATTTCAGAGAGCATGCTGAGATTCCATCTGACTGGCTGGAATAATAGTGACTAGGATATGCTGGAGAATAGGGGAAAAAACCCATGTAATAATAGAACTACTTTGTAGTTCTGTACTGTAAGTGGTTCCTGTGAAACCGAATTAGAGGCCTCCAGACCCTTTCATTGTTTAGATCAGGCAGAGTAAGGAATCACAGAGCTAGATTTGATCAGCAATGTACAGCAATACTTGCCTGGAGCTGGTTCTGAGGTAATTGGTCTTCTGGGCTGAGCTGGCCCTGGCCAGAATTGAAGTGTGCCTGTATTGCCCTTCTCAAATGAGTCTCTTGTGCACATATGTCTCACTTGGCTCAGATCTGGCAGAACTCACTGTTTCAGGCTTAGTGCTTGGTCTGTAGTCACTTTGGATTCTTGCAGGGCTTATTTGCTTGGCAGCTGGGCCAACCCTGACCTGGCTCAGTACCTCTCATCTGCAGAAACAAAGCTCCTTACAGCTGGGAACCAGCTTAGCTTGACAAACAGAAGATCATTGTGTCAGCTGAGCCTTGCCATTAATGAGGGCATTGATCCCCTGTGCTTCCCAGTGTGACATTGGGAATTTGGTTATAAAAGCTGAGCAGGTAGCACAGAGCACTGATCTTGGTTAGAGCTGTAAGGGTGTGCTCAACACTGATCTTATAGGCCTAGTGGCACGTTTTGTGTCACCTTTTTGGAATGCTGTCAGTCTTGGAATCTTGGTCTGGTTTAATGTGAAAAGCTGTTTCACTTGGCATCAGGAAACGTTTGTTGTGCAGGGAAGGTTTTGATGTAACCACGTGTCCTGTGTGACGTTTGCTCTGCCACCAGGAGAGGGCACAGGCAACGCAGGGGCAGAGACCCTGGCAATCCACATAGTGCTGCAGGGTTTGGAATGCAAGTGAGAGCAGCATTATTTCTGCTGACCTTCAAAACCAAAGTATTTGCTTGGGGGGTTTAAATTTATGTATTACTTTATCGCCAAATATATATATATATATCTATATCTATATAGTCATAAACTTAATTATTAAACAGTAGGGAGGAAAAACAACAGTGTATCTGCTGGATGGGCATGTTTGAAAAGAGATAGTTGCTTTCCTGAATTAATTCAGGTCATTACTGTGACAAGTAAGTACTTTGTCATCCAAAATGAGCATGTAGAGAAATGCAATTGCATTGCAGCTAGAAGTCTGATGAGAAAATGGTTTGTTTCTATTGAGGAATTACCAATTTATAGAGGGAAGCTTAGGATTGCAGTGCTTTATCTGAATATTTATTCACAAAAGAACTGTGTTGTGGGGTAGTCATGCTAGAGCTGTTCAAAAGTGTCAGCTGTTGAGTTACAGCATGAGCACACATCTGTATAAATATGCTCCATTTTAAAAAGTATTGGGATGGTATATATAAGATCTTTGCATTATTTGATGTTTATTATTTGATGATTATTTGAAACTGCTTTAACAGGTAAGTTCATGGCATCTTTTATAACTAGTGTAAGAATTCTAACTTCTGTATCACATCCACATTTGTAATCCCTTTTTCTTCTGCTTATGTGGTTATCTTAGAGACTGATTCTTCTCTCTCACCACACTGACACAGTCTTTTATTTCAGTACAGCAAAATTGTGTGCATCAGGCCCAAGACATCTTCCTTGCAAGTGAAATTGAGAGGAATGAGTGTTTCCAAGTGTTATCAGGAAAAGATGTGGTACAGTGAAGAACCTGATCAGAACTGCTGCTGATGGATTTTTCTTGAGTCCTGATATGTCAGCTTACATGTGTGGGTAGTCTTCATTATTTACTCCAGTATATGAGAATTTGGTGTGGCATAGAGAATCCTGTCTAGGAGGGTGGTCAAGGATGTTCTTTCTCACAGGGCATAAACAGCATATAAGAGCACCACTCCATGAAAAACTTGGTATTTTGTATTTATTAATTGCTTGAACCATACTTGATTTCTTTGAGCAATCAAGAAAAATAGAGATAGAAAACTGTCTAGCACTGTGGGATGCTTACAGTAGGGAGAACAGAGGTAAGCAAGTCTTAGGTATCTTTAAATCAGTGTTTTTAGGAAACTGGGCTCATGCTACCTTTTTGATTACTTCCACAGATTATAAGGTTTCAGCATAAGATGTATTATATTAGCTGGCAACAGTTCATCCACGTAGAACACACACTGCATGAGTATCTTTATCCTAGTAAAAGCTTTGATCAGAAATTTTTCCTTTTTTGAGACACATGAAAGAATCTAAACAGGAAACACAACTGGAGAAAGCCAGGCCTTTTAAGCTGTATTTCCCAGAAACTTCTTATTTTCTATGGCTTGTTTAGATCTGCCCTAATCAAAGCTGCAGACATGGTTTCTCTTTGTGTGTATGAGCACTTTCGTGCTTGCCAGTGCCAGCACAGGGAGAGCCAGTCCTGGGCACCTCAGATCTGTTGCTTACTACGAGTTGTAGTCCAAGCTGTGGGGATCCCAAGGCTGCAGCACCTCCCAGGACTGTGGTGTGGTTGGCGGGGTGGCTGATGGTCAATCTGAACCAGCAGCCCTGAGAGTGAGTCAGCAGAGACTGCAGGTATTCCCCATTACAGTGGTTGTCACCCACTGGAGTATTTTAGCACAGGGTTTATAGGGTCAGCAGAGGTGAGTCTGAGTTGCTAAGGTGCTGGATGGCAAATGCAGGAATGGGAACAAATATGGAGTGAGAGGATGAAATCCTGGGTTTGGAGGCATCTGTGTTAAAATGCAGACTGTATCTATGAATTTGACTGAGATGGAGTAGTAAAGGATACTACTTTACAGCAGTGTGCTCCTGTTCAGATGTTTGCATTTTCTGAATGTTAGTACTTTCTATTCCTTAGTTTATCTCACTGAATTTCACTGTAATAATGTTCCCAGATAAAGCTAAATTGTGGGAAAGCCAGAGAATGCTAAAAGGCTGTAATTTCTCCTCCTAAGGAATGTTATCTTTCAGCATGAACACCCTTGACATCAGCTGGTCTTGCTGCAATATTGCTAATGAAGAAGTGCAAGGACACTAATAATGGGTTTGACATCATCTGGCGAGGGACATGTCTGTCCATTAGAAGGAAAGAGAAGAAAAAAGAATATATTGTCCTTACTCAACAGGGTATTGTTCACAATCATATCCATAGCCTGGGAAACAAAAATGATCATTCTCCCTTTTGATGTTTACGTGACGTGACAGTGTAAGGGCCTTTGGAGAGATAGTATGTTCTGATAGGTTTGGGATTTTTTCTGTAACTCTGTGGCATGAAAGGCATCAGGCCTGCTAAAACCTGAGCTCATTTTTTTCCAGCTAAAAACCAAATTGAAATAGACACACCTAAGAGAAAAGACAGAATTTGGAAAGTATGGAGAAGATGTGATTGTCCTTTACACCAGGTCACTACAGGCGTGTTTAGGTGAATGGATTCTGCAACAGGATACATTTCACAAGCATTTAATGCTTGAGCCAGAAAAATGCTGAAGACTTTTTATTCCCACTCACTTGAGTGAGCTGATCCTTTTCTGGGATGAATCACTTAAAATCAGTAATAATTTACTTACTGAATGATTCCTGTCTCCAGCCTTTTTTAACATACTGATGAATTTTTAATTTAATTTGATAATGTGTTGACAAATTATACCAGTGTGTAGAAAGGATCCTTTAAGGATTGGCAACCCTTTTTTTTCTTGTGCCTCTTCCTAAGACTCCATTAAAAACTTTTTTCCTGACTGCAGCTCTGCACCAGTGTCTTCCCCTTCTCCCCACTCAGTGATTGGATTTGTCCCTGTTGTGCTGCCCAGAACATTCATGAGTCAATCTCACATGCTCAGACAAAGGCAAGTTGACAGGCCGGGGTATAATATACAAATATGAAGGTTTTGTTAAGACCACAAAACACAGAAATCTCTGTGCAATCTGTATTGCAAAAACACACAAAGTTTTTGTATATTTCAGTACTTTTTGGTTTTACATCTACTA
The DNA here is from genome assembly GCF_000738735.6 of Corvus cornix cornix. Taxonomy (NCBI): domain Eukaryota; kingdom Metazoa; phylum Chordata; class Aves; order Passeriformes; family Corvidae; genus Corvus; species Corvus cornix. Next base: position 6,977,830 of record NC_046339.1, on the reverse strand, counting down.
GCATTTCCTAGAGAATATTTCCATGGCAGACCACATTTGTTTCTACGAAAGCAACTTTGGGAACACCAACGGTAAGGGTTTTGTTTAGTTTTGGTGATGAGCGGAAGGTTGGTGGAAAATTTTTAGTTGGATCTAAATTTCTGCAAAGAGTAATTGTAAAAAAAAGTGAGAAGCTTAGGTTTGGACCATTTGGACCATCACAGAGATTTATGGGAACATGGAGCTCGCATTGGCCATATACAAATTGCTAAACTTTGCTTTCTATGGTTTCTAAACACAAAGTAGTACTCATCCTCCTGTCAGGAAAGTAATATATTATCAGAGGTAATGTTATACCAAGATTTCACTTTGCTAGACCAAGATATTTGTCAATTATAACCCAGCAGAACATTTGCTAGTATGATGTTGCCAGAGTTTAAATAATTAAAAATGAGTTGTCTTCAGCAAATAAATAAAGTACACCTAATGGAGCATTATGGAATATCATTACTTCTTTGGTCATAAAACTCAGTCATTTCCAATGGCTCATTCAGGCTTTTTGGAAAATTGTCATGATACAAGTGTAACACCATCCTCCTGATTGCAATGGAGCAGTAGATTTGGAAAATAATAAAAATCTGAATTTCAAAGACTGCCAACTTTTACTCCAAAAAGCTGTAACTAATTGAATTTCGGCAGCCAGGTACAGAAATACCCTAGTGGAAGCTGCTGGTTACTTCCATTTCATTTCAGGTTTGGAGTGGAGCAGAGTTCAAATACATCTGATGTGTTTTAATCAGTTCAACAGAAAACTCAGTTGTCATGGTAGAGCCATTTCCATCCAACTTTTACATAATAAATAGCTAAGTGGTTAGAGCAGCCACCTCACTTCTTCAGTTATTTCAGGGAATGGTGCCCTTTCCTTTAGGTTATAAAATTATCTGAGTGCTAATGCTCTCCAATGTGCTCTTTGAAAGTTGTTTTTTGTGCATTTAGGAATCCGGAAATCCTGAGGTCTAAAGAAGAGTGAGGAAAAGGATGCCTGGATTGTAATTGGTAACATATGCAAGCAGGGGTGGAAGATGCTTTTCTTGGGTTTTGTACCCAGAATTCCTTCCGTTTTACTGAATCGTGGAGTGGTGCTAAAGAATCTCAAAGCCGATTTCCTTTATCTTACTTGTGCTTTTTTCTGTCTGATAGTGGAAGAATTAACCACACCCAAATTTATTTCACTCTGTGACAGACAGATCGTAGTGTGGTCAAATTCACTGTGATCATTCTGTGCAAAAATAGCAAAATGCTTTTTATTTTGTCCGCTAGAGTTTGGCTAGAGCCACATCTTCTTTAGGCATAATTATCAGTAACACTAAATACAACTGCTAATGTGTTTAATAACATAAACATGAGAACTCTTGTACAATTTGTGCAAATGAATTGTTAGGGAAAAATGAGGGTATGAGACAATGTGATTAAATATAATAATAGGTAACTTTATGTAGCAACAAATAAGGTGAAAAGGAATAATGAAAAATACATCCGCTCTTGTCTGAATATGACTGTGAGCTCTTTTAATGGGAAATTTTAACAGAATTGGAAAATAAAAAAGAGAATAAACCCAGTGTCTGAATTATTAAAATAACCAACCCCCAATTTGCTTCAATTAAAAACTTAGAGATGCTCCCAATGCTTTGATTAAGAAAAAAATTAGAAAGTTTCTTATTCACCTCAGCAGGCAGTTCTGCAAAATGGAAGGTCCCTGTGCTCCTCTGAAGCCATTTAATGCATATGTGAGCATGGATTCCCAGAACTATCTATAATGCATATAGTGCTTTCTGCTCTCAGTGGCTTTTTTTCCCATTCTCTTTACGTCATTTGCCATTTGTGAGGGTTGCCAGGGTAATGACCAATCATCCCTGGAGAGATGCCTGCTAGTAAGGACAACATAGGCTTTCTCTTTTTTGGTATTCTGCAGTATGTATTTGAGAGCTATTCTAGCATCAAGATTGCAGAACTTCTGTTTAGTTAGCAGGGAGGGAAAGTTTACACAGTATGAAATAACAGCTTACAACTACTGAGGTAAGTGAGGATTTTTCTATTTTATTAACTGTCCTGTCTGGATTTATTCAAAACACTGAGCATAATTACTTTATTTTGTTGTTGTTGTAACACATGTAGCTGACCTTGAAATTAGAGAGGTTTTGCCTAATGTGAACAAGGAAATCTTAGTAGCGCTGCATATACAGGAGGGCAGGATTTTATTCTCTTTGTAATTATGAACCCCACAGCCTCTCTCACCGCTGCAATCACCATATACATCCACTCATCCCTCAAATATTTTCAGAAGAATTAATTATAACTAAGAAACCCACAGAGTGTTGTAATGAAGATTTCAGAGCATGAAGCGTGGTTGCCTCTCAGGCAAATGGGAAGTTCTGAATACTCTTCGTTGTGCTGTATGTATATATTAGGCCACATCAGCTGGAAACTGAAAATCCAGAAAGGAGTCCTGTCCCATAGGATGCTGAAGATGTTGAACTCCTGTTGTTTTTAAATGTTGTCTATTGAATTGCCACTTGCAGGCTCATAGGTAACTCTTTGCTCATCTATGGACAATGACAAAATAGATCCTCCAGACTGCAAACATTTTTTCTGGCACTGGGATCAGTAGTGTGAGCTGGCAGTGGTCATTCCCTTGCAGAATGGGCCCAGATTTTGGTTTTTTGCATGGGAGGGCACCTAGATAATACATGAGAAATGAGGCAAAAATAATCTATTTAGACATTCCCAATGACCTCAGAAGTTTCTATGAGGTATTTACGTATAGTCTGGGTTATGGCATATGTGACTGAAGTGATTGGTTTGGGATGGTTTCATTTGGTTTTTGTTGTTGTTTTAAATGACCCCCCTTAGAATTACTCTGGCACAGTTTCTTGTTCGTGTTATGGCTTCCTGGGAGAGAGGGACAATTGCTGAGGTGGTTGGATTGTTTTTCTGTAGAATTGCCAATATATCAAAGTTCAAATTATTAACTGTCTAGTCAGAATTACTGTTTGCTGCTTAGTGTATGTTCACCTACACATCTGCTTCACATCCTGACAATCTCACCTGTGCTGATGGGCAGGGCATATATTAACCAGTATAAAGCATATATTTATTTCACTCTATTTTGTGCTTACTGCAAATACATACAGAGTGTAACTTTGGCTCACACTTTTCCCCAGTAGAAAAATTTATTGGGGCACTTAATTTAATGTGGTAAATTCCAGTTACTGAATTTTAGATGTTGCTATGTGTTCAGATGTGTTTATGATAGCTTTGCATTATCAAAACTACTGGAGCACAGCAATGAGTCTGGATGTGTATATGTGAGAGAGAAGAGAATTCAAAGTCTGAGATGAAAATGATCTTTTCATCAGGCTGTTGAGAAAATATGTTTGTTCAGAAAGTAGACCTGTCTCCTCTTTCTAAAAATTGTTACTGTTTTTTGACATCTGTGTGCTGGATATCACTTTCAAGCAGTTTAAGATATGAATAATATTAAATGCTTACACTGTAGGGGAAAAAAATCAGTAAGCGCAAAGAAAATTTATTGTTATCTAATGTTTATCTCAATTCCGTATGATTTCACTATTTATAGTAATCTGGGAAGCAGAACCACAAAATGATAGTTTTGTATTATTCTTGGTGGTGTCTTTTGACAGAAAAATAATATGATGACATTTAGATAAGGCATATTAATTAGTAAAGTAGGATTTCAAATGAGAAATTCAGAGGTGAACCTTTGTGGAGAAGATGGTGGGTAACAAGCCTCAGTCTTTATCCCTCTGTCCACCTTTTTCCTGTCTATCTGCTTCACCATCTCTCTTTCTCTTGAAAATGCTCCATGGCTGTATTATGCAGAGAATAGCACTTACTTCCAGACAGTGGGACAGAGAGAGGGAAGCTGCAAGGAGGAGAAGGGAATAAGCCTGCACTGTGAATTGCTCACAGTGCAACTGCCAATAATTAGGGCAATATCTGTGGCTCTGAGGAGAGATGCAGGAGATTGGCAATTCTAATTGTACAGCAGCTTCCTATGTCTGAGAAGTCAGGAGGCAAAGGGCAGGGAGGAATGAAGGAGAGCTGTAGGGCTGGGTGGAACCAAGGGGGTTTAGTGGTGCTTGTACCAGGAGTGCAGTGAACCAAGCAGCAGAGAGCTCCAGGGAGCAGGCCGGGAAGAGATGGGGTTCCTGGAGCATCTTGGTGAAGCTGGCATGCAGGGTTTGGGGTGGTGAGCCAGGGAGCAGGGCTTGGGTAGAGACATTAGAGCCTGAGATACAGTGTTTGCCCAGTGACACAAAGTGCTGTTCAGCAGCTGGGCCCTTTTAGTGCCATGTCTGATGCTGGAGTGGTGAATTCAGATTGTTATCTTTATCTTGTGCTTTTGAATACATAGGAAAGAAGAGGAATAATTAACAGCACAAACTGATCTACTGACAAAAAGTCAGGCTTCAGACCTGGATGGGAAAGTATGGCACAGGCTGAAAAACAAGAAGAGGCATGTCAGGATGGCAAAAGAGAAGTCCCTCCTGGAGAGACTGAGACAGGCTGGATAAGTGCAAGAATGTATAAAAACATTCAGGAGCCCAAACTCCTCATCCCTTGAGAAACAGAAGGCAAAAAAATAAATGAAGGTGAATAATCATTGAGTGAACAATAGTTTCTAAACATAGTGTATGACAAAGCAAATCACTATTGATAACAGGATTAGTGCTATCACTGCACTGGACATCTCAGTCTGAACTGTGGCCTTTGCTGCTGGAGGTCAGTTCTCCTGACCTGATGGATTATTCTATCTGGTAGACATCATCTACCGGATTTGGCATAGATTACTTTTTTGGTTGGTTGGTTGGTTGGTTGGTTTGTAGGTTTTTTTAATGAACAGTATCTCTCTGGATCTATATCTCACAGGAATACTGTGAGTTTTAATTTGTGACTGTAGTGATTAATGAGACCATCAGATGAAAAATTTACTAATTCATTTTTATCAAACCAAAGCCTTATGGTTTTGTATTTTGTTACCACTGTTTGGAATCAAGGCTGTTATTTCATTACTTGGGCCTGACTGTCCACTGGTGTGAGTAAGCATAGCTCTGTTGCTTCTGGCATCTGGTGATGTAACTCCAAAACTCTAGTGTAAAATCATGGTACATGTGTATTCAGAGCATTAGAGAATAATTTAATTGCATGAACTTAGTTAAAGTGGCCCCAGAAGGCGCAGGAATAGTTGCAATGTAAATGTCTGATTTTAAATTGTCAGTTACTGGCATTTTTGAAAAAAGAATGGTGAAAATGTGCTTTATCATCCAAAACTGCAATTCAGTAACACAACAAAGGCATGCAGAAGGAAAGTTACTGTTGCTTGACCAGAAATATGCATTGTTAGGAAAGGCTGAAATTCAGAAAGTATTGCAGCATTTCCAATGTCTCTTTTAAGGTGCGTGGTAAGGTTCACTTTGAGCAAGTGATTAGAGAGGAAATGTTTTGTGGTTTAAAACAGAAGTGGTTGACAGAAGATGGGCATTTTAAAGCACTTTACTAAAAGCTTCCAATTTATACTTTTAGTCCTATTTTCAAAATATTTAACTTGAGTTTTATTGTATATCCACAGGCTCTAAGATTCAAAGAGAGATGCTTTTGAACATTCCATCACTTATTGCTGAATTGTTACATATTTGCTGTGTGACATCAGACAAGTCCATTAAACACTTCAGGGCTTGTTTCTTCCCCTATATAAGCTGGGAATTAGTAGTATTTACCTTCTAAGACTATGGATGTTTCTGTTATTCTTTGTGCAGTGTTTTGAGTAGCCATGTTGTTCAAGGCCTAGTTACTTAGGTATGCAAAGTACTGCAGCACACAGCCCTGTGAGATCCCCCAGTTCATCTTGCTTTTCTGTTGTAGTTATAAGGTCAAGTTGAAATAATCCCCATGATTATAAGAGCTTGTATGAAAAACTTTCCTGGAGAGCAACATCTGTTATCTGGTGGTAATAGTGATTCAAAGGAGCTCTTTGGGAAGAGAATTCAGTCTGTCTCACATGAACAGGATGACTCAGTAATTCATATTGGGAAAAAGAAACGTTCTCCAGGCCTCACAAATGTGATTCTGGAGACTCATTACATGCATTATTGTGTGCTTTTGTGAAGCTCCTGACACAGCACAATGCAAATGGTTTCTGGCAGCCAAGGCCCTGTCTTCCAGCAGCAGGAATGATCCTAAACCATCTGCAGTGCCAGGGCTGCACACAGACCCTCCTTCCTCTGCCATTCCTCAGGGGCAGCACACATGCCTCTCATTTCTCACAGCTGGGTGCAGCAGCAAGGGACAATATAAACTGTTCTGTACGTGACAGGACCCTGCCACACACCTACCCATTTACTGGTAAGTAATTAACAGCTGTGGCTATAGCCTGGGTTCACTTCTTCAGAGAAATTACATTCCTCTGATGGGCTCTGGACATGCACATCAAATTTCATGAGGATTTAATTTTATTTACCATATTACCTGAAATTTGAGTCAAGTTCAGCCCCCATCCGTACAACTGCCCTTGCTTCTTGAGGCCTTCACGTGAAAGCAGCCTCCCATTTTCACCTGGATAAGGGAACAGGTACCCTGCCAGCATGTGGTGGGAGTTGGTGACTGACACTACACACCTGAGCTCCATGTGGCTGCTCCAGCCCCATCTGCTTTCTCAGAGGCTTCTGAGCAAACATTGCCCTGGACCAGTGAAAGTACTCGTAGATGCCTCATTTTTTTAATGTAAAAAGCTCAGGACCTGAAATATTTACGGCTTAATTGACTGCAATTCCTATTGACTTCAATGAGTGTTTTATTCAATTAGGGACTGCAGAATTTACATCATTGCCCCTGGCTTACATCATTGCAAATATTACTGATGCTTATAAAGCTTTTGGGGATCTTTCAGGCTTTTAGTCCACAAAGTGACTGCAATGTGAAAGTCTTGCTCGAGGGTAAGAGGAGTATTTATATCCATCTCATCTTTCATTTACTTATTCCTGAGTCTCTCTGTGCTATTCCTTTGGGAATGCTCATATAAAATCTGCAATTTAGCAAAGAGGGGGAAAGCAGAGTTGTCTCAACACAGCAAGATTCAAGTTTCACTTTGCACATTAGATGTGCACCTTTCTTATTTTCTTGCCTAAAATGTAAAAGTGAATCTGATTAATTTTAATCTCATAAAATGTCGAGATGAAGGCACAGTAAATTTAGAATGAATATTGAGGAAAGTTGACACTTTCTCAGGGGTGAGCATGAATACAGTGACTGGAATTAAAAACTGTGCAGATTGGAGCACCAGAAATTCTGGCAAAAAGAACTAACTCAAACTGGTGAGAAGGGTCAGGGTGGCTTGAAAAAATTTTTACCTTTCTAATCTACATGTGCTATAAAACCAGTGTTGGAGTTACTATGTGAGTAGCACAAGCAGGCCCTGTGTATCTTAATTATGACATCTCAGCCTCTGACTACAGTAGGAATATGGATAGAATAGAAATCCTTGTGCTGGCTCTGTGTTAGGCCTGGAGAGAAAAGGGATAAAGCTTCTTCTCCTTTTCATTCAGTGCCTTGGGAAAAAGTTGTGAGTAAACCATTTCACATATGCAGTGTGTACTTGCATTTCATACTTCTTTTTATCCAGAAACAGCAACGAAACATCTAGAAATAGATATATGTATGTAAGTAAACAAAAAAGATGGAACAAGCAGTTTTAGGACATGTCTAGTAGAAATCTGATTGCATTTCAGACAATATATTCTTACTAGAGATTTTCCCAGAAAAATCTGAAGAAAGAGCTAGGAAAAGTCACGCATATATAACATGCATGGTTTTAGGTCTGTTTTAGCAAAATTGGAGAAATGTGTGTGTGGCAAAATTGATACACTTCCCAGGCAGAACACTGACTTTATTCAATTCTGTCATGGTAGGTGAAGTGAAATTGGACATAAAAATAAAGGTAGCCTCCTTATAGAAGGCATTTTTTTGCAGCAGAGAACACAATAAATGTTATCTGTCAGGGAAAGAAGCAGGCTATTTAAATTCAGGCAGCATAGCATCTTCAGTCGGAAGGGCTATTTTTAACTTCAGATGTAGCTTAATTTAGAAACTGAGCAGTTGAAGTCCCTTTTTTTTTTTCCCCACTTCTCCAACTCGTGATTTTTTATAATGATTGTAGATACCCTTGTGCGAAGATGCTGAATAGAAAAAGAAATACATTATCCTGAGCTTCAAGGTCATGAAAATGCACATCTAAACAAAGCAGCTTTGTGGCAGTATTGGCATACACGTGTAAACACAGATCAGATGAGATCGATGCACTGTTTTCTAAGCATAAGGGCCACTTTGGCAATTTGCCAGGAGGTTGCATTGAATTTTCATCTCCATTTATGCAAGATCTTACCCAGATCTGTATTATTTTGTGTAGGAAGTGCTGTAATTGCATATAGTCCTATACAATGTGTGATAAAGAGAGTGTAAATTCCAGTGGTTTCTAAGGCAGAAATATTTATGAGAAATCTGGCAGTGATTTCCTGCATTGATTTTTCTGAGCCAGCTTCTTGTATTTGGCTTTGTTTGCAAGTTAATCACAAGAATTGAGAAGCTCATTTCGTTATAGAAGATATTCAGAATTAAGAATTGCAGATTTGACTCTATTAAGTGATTACAGGCTTTTTAATGTATTCAGATTCTGAATATGAAAAAATCCTCTCACAAATGGAAGTACTTCCAAGATGGCTTGTTGCAAACACTCTTCTTGCATAATTGCATACTCTGTGTCACTCAGCATTCATCTGGTGAATTGCAGTAGCATTTCAGCATAAACCTCAATTCAAGCTGGATTTTATAGTTTACCTGTTCAAGCTCAGCCAGAAGCGATTCTGAAAGCTCTTGCAGTCGTGTAACAATAACAAGGAGTGGAGAAACATGTGCCATTGCAACAGAAATAATGGGGTTATTAATAAGCTGAATGTGACATGGGAAAGCTGGCTCTATTTCTGAGCATAGTGACACCTTCACCATTAACTCCTAAGCACACACAGCTTCATACAGTTCCTGAGATTTTGCTTGGAGGGTTGAGCATTTGTGCACGCACAGAAAAGAGAACTTTGTCTGTAGTCACCTAAAATCCTGCAATTATATGCGAAAGCTTCTGCTGCCATTTATTCTTTAACTTATGACAGCTAGAATTAGAGGCTTTCATGCCATTGTTTTTATACACTGGGTAGTATGATGTAGTGTAGAAAGAATATCATAAAACAAGTTCGAAATTTGGAGTTATAAGCATTAATGTTCAATGGAGGCTAAAAGGAAATATCATTTAGAGGCTGGACTTCTTCTGAATTGCCCACTTTGGATGGGGATTCTTTCATCTTCCTCTGAAACATTTGTTTTTGAAGAATGCTCCTTTCCCTGGCTACGTTCTGTGTGGAGGGAATATGGGAGTTAGCACAGAAGCTGTTAGAGCCATTAGACTCTACTGTGGGGTTTCCTTAATTCTCTGCTGGCCACACAAACTTGAATTAAGGCTGAATTTAGTCTCTGGGAGGCATTTTAGTAAGAAATTCAGACTGTGATGCACAGTTTGGATTGGGAATGTGAATTCACAGCCCTTTATTGAAGAGGCTTTTCTTTACAGTGAAGCAGCAGTATTTGCTGAAGTGTTTCAGCTTTCAAAAGAGAATGTGTTTTTCTCATCAAAGACTTGATCTGAAGCTTGTAGCAAAGGAAGCATTCAGCACATACACTTTCTTGTTTTAGGTATGTTGGTATGCTGTCAAGAGTCAGGATTCAGTTTGCCTGTTAAAGAGGTTTAAAAAAAGACTAAAACCCATCCAAAAGGAGCAGGGGGGTTGTTAAGAAAAAGCTGAAATCTTACAGAATTGAGGGCAATATTTTTGGTCTTACAGAAACACAGGGTATGCTCAAAATAAATTTCTGAATGGCTTTATAAAATCTAATCAGCTTGAAAATAAAACTGTCCATTTGTATCTGCTTTGTTTTCATTCAGTTTGTAGTACAGAGGAAAACAACTGGTGTGAGACCAAATAGTAATTCTATTTTCAGGCATTCAATCTCTTAAATAACAAGTTTCTTTGAAGAAATATGGTAACACACAGATGATGAGGCTTTGGTAAGGCTGGACTTAGAGCCTTGAGTTTCAAGTAAAGCTCAGATTTGTCACAGAGCAGCAGTAATGTACTCAGTGACCTAAAAGGAGGTTGCAGCAAGGTGGGTGTTGGTCTCATCTCCCAAATAATAAGTGATAATAAAAGAGGAAATGGCCTCAAGTTGCACCAGGGGAGGTTTAAACTGGGTATTAGGAAGAGTTTCTTCATGGAAAGGATTGTCAAGCCCTGGCACAGCTGCCCAGGCCAGTGGATGTGCCACCACCCCAGAGGTATTTAAAATATGTATAGATGTGGCATCTGGGGACATGGTTTAGTGGTGGACTTGGCAATGGTAAGTTAAAGGTTGGACTCAATGATCTTACAGGTCTTTTCCAACCTAAATGATAATAATTATTTTTATTTAGTAGTTTTCATCCACAGATCTCAATGTGTTTTATAATGAAGGTCAATCACATGCATAATGTACTGACTTTTTCTTAAGAATTTTATCGTAATTTTTCTGTTCAAAAAGTTTAAGCCATCTCCTCTATGTCACTTGTTACAGGACAATGTATCAATGTGCTCTATGCCCACAAATGCAGGGAGGACAAGCAGTAGACTGGAGTTTTTATTAAGCAGTGTGCTGTCTTCTCAGAAATGGGAAATGATTTTATCAAAGTCTGACAAATTACAAGAGGCAAATAAATTGATATTCAGGTGAAGTCCAGGAGACCAACAGTCACTGTAGGTCTATAAAAAAGTAGTGTGCTATTCCTGTATAAGGATTTCCACGAATCAGGATGAAAGCAGTTCACAAACATATGTAGGCATCATCATCCCATGCTCTTTCATCTTGAAGGAGATGGTCACAGACGAGGAACTAAAAATAGTCAAATTTAAGAGCGCATGCTCCTGAGAGGGGATCAAAGACTGAGATGCTGTTTAGGCATGCAAACAACCAGAAGTATCAGAGCAGGAAGAGTGTGGTTGAACCAGTTACTGCTCTGATAAAATCTGCTACTTTAGCTTCAGCCAAATTTGATAGTAACAGAAATGGGGTGCAGAGGCACAGGGAAAGAGATGTGTGAGGCAATTCCTATTGCCTGACCTTGCATGCCTAACACAGGTGCCTAAACAAGGAAGGCAATTTTTCCTGGATTACTGAGAGATTAAATACAGAGGATGTTATTTCAGAAAGTAATTCAGAGTCCACAAGTATGGCTTCTGCTCTGAAGCAGCTCTGGAGGAGCTGGACACCCTTCAGTGATTTTGTAGGAGACTTGGGTAAAGTGCCTGCCCTAAGCCCCTGGGTTGGTGTTAAACACAGCCCATACAGAGCCACTGCAATGGCAACTTTGTACCCAAGTTTGATAATATTCTTTCCTTGGGAAACTTCCCTTTTCCCCTCAGGCTTCTCTTTCTGTTCTGTATATGACACACAGATCTTGAGTGTGGAGGCTGAATCATTTGTCTGAAGGACACAGTCAATCTTAGGTCTGTGCATTGCATTTTTAACCAAGTCAGAGACTCCTCTATGTTCCTACCTAGACATGGGAGGTTATTTCTCCAATCAGGGTAAACTTTCATAAAAGTCCTTGGCATAATCATAACTTGTGTTGTTTAGTTCAGTAAGATCTCCGAAGAGCAGAGCAAGGTTCATAACCAAACCAAGAGCAATAGTTTTCGTGCCATATCAGATTTAATAAGACAGCATTATTTACTTGGAAGGTATGTAAAATTTGGGTTTTCATTAAAACAGGGTTTTTTTAATGCAAAAAAGAGTTATTTTTTTAAAATTTATGATTTAAAATACAGTTTTCATTTTAATTGCTGAAAATTTTGCATCCAGGGCCTAGCTTCAGAAGTTCTTTGCAGCTGACT